>NW_020954576.1:21250792-21270739 GCF_900497805.2 Vombatus ursinus
TCTTCTTCTTCTTCTTCTTCTTCTTCTTCTTCTTCTTCTTCTTCTTCTTCTTCTTCTTCTTCTTCTTCTTTTTCTTCCTTCCTTCCTTCCTTCCTTCCTTCCTTCATCACCTCAAAAAATCACTCAGTCTACCTCACTTTGACAGGATGATGTGAGAATATGTATGAAATAAGTGGAGCTTTTAGGAAGAAAAGAACTAAATGATTTTTGAACTTGATTCTCTCATTCAAAGACTGAAAGTGAGGGATATGTAAATCCTAAAAAGGAATCCGTTCGTAGGTTTATGCAGAGGGAACAATTTAGGTCCCCTTCTAATCACATCAATAAGTGCTGTTTTCTCCTCTTATCCTAAAAAGCTGAAATGAGAAAATCAGAAGATAATAGATTTAGGGCTGACATGATCCTTAGAGGACATTAAGTCCAGCCCCTTCATTTACAGATAAGGAAACTGAATCACAGAGAGGTTCAAAGCACAGCTGGTAAGTGTCTGAAACAGGATTTGAACCTAGATCTTCCTGACCCCAAGTTCAGCATTCTGTCTATTACACTAGTTATTCTCAAACTTTTTGGTCTCAGGACCTCTTTCCACTCTTAAAAATGATTGGGGACTCCCCCTCCCCTTCCTGAGAACTTTTGTTTATATGAGTTATATCTACTGACATTTACATTATTAGAAATGAAAACATCTTAGTGTTCTTATGGTAAAAATAATTAGACCTGATAGATCCTCTGAAAGGGTGTTAGGAATCTCTGGGGGATTCCTGGACCACACTTTGAGAACTGATGCACTCTAACATGTATCTCTTAGTATTCTTTGCCATCAGAAGCATCATTAATTCCTTTGCCTGTTATAACTGCCTAATGCCTTAGATGGTTCTAAAGTTTGCCCATTGATTATATTGTTTAAAAAAGCCTTGTTTTGATCTACCATAATTTGTCCTTTTTCAGATTTAATTATCTAATTTAGACCCCCTATACATTATTGAGGATGTGTTTGCTCAAAAAGGAAGTGGGCTGACCACGTGATTAGAAAGAGAGACAACAGATGGACATCCCAAGGGGCATGAAAGTGTGGATGAGGATCACACATGATGTGCATGTAGGGAGGGAAGGCAATCTGCATGGGTGGAAGGCCTGCCCTTGTCAGTGAGGCCACAAATCCTTCAAGTAATATCTTTAAACTCAAGTCCAGACTTCCCAGACTCTATATTCTATCACCATTGTCTGTCAGTTCCATAAGAGAAGCTATCTTCTCTGATATTAAAGTTTCCTTATAAATAACAACTGAGGAACCCTGAACAATTCCCAAACCCAAACTGTCTCTTAGTTCCTTACCAAAACCAATAATTATTTCCCTGAAAACAATGTATGTAGTGAGAAGGGGAATAGGAGAAAAATGGTGCAGTCTTTTGGATGTGTATAACCTCTTTACCAGACTGACAGCTTTCTACTTCACTCCCACCCCTTTCCTTAACGGGTTGCAGAGAACAAAAGACAATTCAGATTAACAGAATATTACTTTTGTCACTGTAGCACCAAACTATTAAAAATAAAACTGTCCCTCAAGGCAAAACATTTCATTTATTTTCCTTTGAATGAGTAACTTGTTTATTAAGATGAACTAAGTGGCTAAATCTAGATTGTACTGAAGGCAAGAAAAATTGATTTATTGCAGCCTTTTGGAAATTATGCTTTATGTTCTCTGGAATTATCTTTGTGCTTTAAATGAAGAAGAATTCATTTAGTTCGCTGGGGAGCAGCCTCCCTTGGAAACGGGCAGAATCCTGCTTCGGAATGTGTAATGCAATATTTAACCTTTTGTTCTCTTATAGCTGGGGACTGAACCAGGATGCAGAAGAATTTTAGCCACTTCTGGATGTTACGCACCTACTGATAGAGTATCCTTCACTTACTTATCATTTAATGCAAAAATATGACAGTATTACTTCCTTTCATAATTATGAACCCTTTTGCCATTCGACTTAGAGAGGGAAAGAGGGAGGCCAGGGTGCTGTAGAAAGAATTTTAGGCCTACCTTTGTGGTAGGTAGGACTCTTTGTTTTATGCTATAATGGCAGAAGCTTATTGAACTGACTTACCAGAAAGGGTGCTTGTCTCAGCAGGGAGGTCCCTCTGATTGCTTCATCAGGTCATTCAGGAGATAATATCTGAAGCAATGTTTAATCCTTGTTCGATCAATGTCCCATTTGCTTTATTGATGGAATTTAAAAGGAAAAAAAAAAGCAAAGTAAACCGGGAAAAAAGAAACTTCACGTTATAACATGGGAAAAGCTCATATTGTATTTGGGAGAGTTGTTTTTCGATTGTGGGAGATTTCCACAGCAAAACTTAAAACTCTTAAACAATAGTGGGTTTTCAAGTTCAGATATTAATTTCCAATTTGGAGAGACAATGATCTGGGGATTTTTCTCTGCTCTATTTAGCTGAATACCAGTTTTGGGAGTTCCTACTCCTTGAGGAACTGACCTTTTTTTCCTTTGGAAGACCACTGTAAGGCAGGGTAGTGAATGGCTTGGTCCAGAGGGTTTGTTAGACAAACCTATTTCTGAAAGATTAGAGGAAAATGTATGTTACGCTACAAAATTCTGTCAGTTCAGCTCAGCTTGTGTTGTTATCTTATTTGGAAGCACAATATTTGGAACCAGTGAAGTAATGGTTCCATTTTACTTAGCCCTGGTCAGACCATGTGTGGACTTCTTTGTTCAGTTTTGGAACACTTTAGGAAAGATATTGATAAATTGAAAAGTGATCAGAGAAGATAGATCAAGGTTGGAGGCCTTCAGAGCATTCCAGATAAGGACTGGCTAAGAACATAATAGTCTTCAATGATTATCACATGGATTCATTCATCATTCATTCATCATCGTGAAGGGTTATGTAGATTCATTCAGTATCCTGAAGGGCTATCATGTACATCATTCATTCATTCATGGTTATCATGTAGATTCATTCATTCATTCATATTATGAATGCTTACCATGTAGATTCATTCATTCATTCAGTCATCATGAAGGGTTATGTAGATTTATTCATTCATTCATTATGAAGGATTATATAGATTCATTCAGTATCATGAAGGGCTATCATGTAGATCATTCATTTATTCATATTATCATGAATGCTTATCATGTAGATTCTTTCATTCATTCTGAACCACACTGTTGTCATCTGTAATAATAACAACAGTAACTCATATTTATATCAGTAAATCCACAAGTATTTATTATGTGTGAAATATGTGTCAGCATCTTCACATTTTCAAAAACACTTTCCTCAGAACCACCATGTGAGTTATGTAGTGCAAACCTCATTATCCCTTTTTTACAGATTATGAAACGAGTACAGAGAGGGCTTGCCTATAGTAGATCTGTTGGTGTCAGAGGTGGGAGTCAGAGGTGGGTAGGTCTCTTAGCTCCAGGTGTCTTAAGGGAGTTGGAATAGACAATCTGGCCTCCACTTTGGAAATTCTTTGGTTCTGTGACAGAATTTTATTAGCCCTGGGTCCAGGTTATCAGGGACATTTAGCTGGGACAAAGGAGGAGGCCCCCTGAAGAACTGAAAGGGATTGGAATGATTTTCCTCCTCCTTGTCTTCCTCTTGGTAACTTGCATATCATGAGTTTCATGAACCTTAACTTGGTAGAGTTCCTGAAAGGAGTTTGGGGGGTTGGGTGGGTCATGCAGTATCTGGCACTTCCTTATGTTCACATGGAACTTTGTAATAAACACAATTTGAATTGTACCTTGTCAGTGGGGAAGCAGGGGGAAATGACTTTAATAAGCATTTTGTAAGGAGGCCTATGGCAGAACACCCATCGCCTGCGGGTTCCTGGCTCATGTCCCATGACAAGTGCTTTTCATATGTTTCCTCCTCAAGAGTTCTCTAGAGGCAGACTGTTTCCTGGTCATCAGAAATGTTTCTGTCTGGCCCCATGCTCACAATCTACCCTAGTCCTTTTTGGGACCGAACTGTCGGTGGTACCTTCTCCTCTCTCATTATTCTTTTTGAAGGTATAGGTTCCTGGCTTGGAGGAGTCAAATAGGTGTCTTATTCCAGGAAAAGCTACTCTTTCAGTCCCCCTGGGCAGTGGCTGGGCATTGTCCGTGTTAGCATCACAGAAGGCTCTCATGTTTGCCTTGTCATCAGTAATCTATTTGCCTTTTACCCTGAAGTTCAGAGGCTTTCTGCAACTTCTCCCTCAGCTTTCCTTGTTATCATGTCTCCTCTTGTTTATTTCTTCCATTCTTTCTCTGAAATAGATAGAATAAATGACAGAGAGAGAAAGACAGAGAGAGAAAGAGAGAGAGAGAGAGAGCACGGGCGCGCGCCGCGAGCACTACCCCTCGGGTGAAAACCCTCTGGCAAGCCACAACCCCCTTAATGGTCTGAAATGGTATTGGGGGAGTCAAGGGCAAAGCTCCCTTCATCTTTCTTTCCATCTCTATAGTTGTAATTCCTCTTTTCTTGTTTCACTGCATGAAACTGCATTAGAATTTAAAGAGCTCAATAAGGATGGTTTGAACTGTCAAGATGGTCACTGGTCCTGTGTAGGTATGTGAGACTTAATATCTGTGCCATTCCAGAAATGTTACTAAATTAACAACAGCAACAACAACAATTATTATAGTAACTTGAGAGGCAGTGTGGCAGATTAGATGAAAGGCTCAGGGTAAGGAAGACCTAGGTTCGTCCTCCAACATAGACCACCTATATGATAATGGTAATTTATGACCTCAAGTAGCTTGATGATGATGATGATAATGAAAGTAATAATAACAGCTAACATTTATATATTGCTTTAGGGTTTGTGAGCACTTTACAAATTTTATCTCATTTTATCCTTACAACAATCTTGGAAGGTGGATGCTATTATGATTCCAATTTTACAGAAGAGGAACTGAGGCAGACAAAGATTAAATGACTTGCTCAAGATCATACAGCTATTAAGTGTTTGAGACCAAATTTGAATTTGTGTCTTTCTGAATTCAGGTCCTGTGCTCTATCTACCTTGTCACTTCTCCAAGACTATAATGATGATAGCGAATAATGATGATAGCTAACATTTATATAGTGTTTATTATATGTCAGGCACTGTGCTAAGTGCTTTACAATTATTATCTCATTTGATCTTCACAATAACCGTAGGAGAGAGGTGTTATTATTATCCTCGTTCTACAGATGAGGAAACTGAGGCAAAACAGGTTAAGTGACTTACCTAGGGTCACACAGTTAGTCTGAGGCAAAATCTGTATTCGGGTCTTCCCAATTCTAGCCCAGGGCTCTCTCCACCTCACTATTTCTCTTAAGACTATAATTTGTAGAATAGTTGTTGATCTATTTTGGCAGACAGAGTTGCCCATTTCACTGAAATCACAGGTTTGGACCAAAAACTGCAAACCATAACTCTACACAAAGGGGAACAAAACAAAAATCAAAGTTCTTTCCCCACAACAACCCTGTGAAGAGGTTTGTGCAAGTATTTTAATCTTCATTTTACAAAAGAGGAAACTGAAGGTCAGAGAGTTGTGTGACTTACCTAAGGTCACACTGCAAATAAGCCTTGGAGCCAGGATTTGAACTCAATTTTTCTAACTTCAAGTTTAGTGAGGAACCTGAATGGGGGAAGGGTGAAGGAGAGAGGGAAATGGGGGGCACAACAAATAACAAAGACCAGTGGGCCAGATCTTTGCTTCCTAAAGGCTGGTGGTTTTGTCTCATGTAGTCCAGGATGAGAAAGGCATTATCTTCCTTTGTAGATCATGGCATTGGCGTTGACTTTGGGATTGATGGTAAGGATGTGGCATTCCAGGAAAGAGAATTATAGAAATCAAAGGCTTTGTGGAAATTGCAGGATGAAGGTATTACAAGTAACTACAAGATCAAGACCAAGTAATCCTTGGAGTCTGTAACTCTTGGGAAAATTTGAGGTGGGGAAGATGCAGTGATCCTGTGCTAGATGAAGAATGAATGAATGAAATGAAAAAATCTTCGTTAAATGCCCCCTATGCCAAGCACTCTGATAAGTACTGGGAATACAGACAGAAAAAGTGAGACAATTCTTGCTCTCCTGAAGCTCCCTCTGATTGTGGGAATCAGTACATCAAAAAAAGTTCTACTGCAGGGCTCATGGGAAGGACCAGAGGTCCTAAGGATGCATCACCAGGCATATGGAAAAGTTCAGGGCTGCTTAGGTTGCATTGGTAAGTCAGAGAGTCTAGAGGATTTAGAGGCAGGGCAAATACTAAGATCTTAAAGTCCTTACTATCCGTGGCTGGAAAGATGCTAAAATCTGGGGGTTCTCCATCAAGAGAGTCATAGTGCCTTTTTTCCTTTTTAAATGTTTTATTGATACTCTCTTTAATTATATCACTGTCACTTCCCAATGATTCGTCCCCTCTCCCACCTCCAAATCAAACTTTTCTCTGTAACCAATAAATACAATCAAGCAAAACAAATCAATGCATTGACCATGTCTAAAAATATATGCCTCATTCCCCTCCTATAGTCTATCACTTCTGGGAGGGAGAAAACACGCTTCACTGTCAGTCATTTGAAGTCTCCATTGGTAACTGCATTGACACTAGGCTTTCTTCAAAGCACAGAATGCTGTCTTTTCCTAACAGGAATAAAATCTGCTAAATATTGTTGACTTTTATTGCTAGTCAAGCCAGCATTGTTTTTAGGAAGCCACAGGGTTTCCAGACGTGATGGAAATTCCAAAAGAATCTTCAGTGTGTGGGGCGTGGGGTTTGTGTTTGAGGAAGAAGAGAAGGAACTATAATCAGAGAAGTTTTGACCTATATAGCAAATTTAACATGGCCCCACTGGCCTCTAGTCTCTCTTAATGATGCTTGAGTTTGGGCCTGGAAGAGGAAGGGAGCAAGCATTGGGGTTGTGTGTTTGGTTGTTTCAGACCTGTCTGACTTTTTGTGACCCCATTTGGGGTTTTCTTGGCAAAGATCCTGTAATGGTTTGCCATTTACATCTCCAGCTCATTTAACAGATGAGGAAACTAAGGCAAACAGAGTTAAATGACTTGCCCAGGTCACACAGTTAGTAAAAATCTGAGTCCAGATTTGAACTCATGAAGATAAGTCTTCCTGACTCTGGGTCCAGCACTCTATCCAATTCAACACCTACTTGCCCCATATTGGGGATTAGCAGTAGTAATATACATCAAACAGAAACCTAGGACAATTCTATTTGGTCTCACTGGGACCGTCCTTCATTCAGCTAGTGTCAGCAGAGGCACATGTTGTCAATTAAGCCCCAAAATGTCATTGGGATAAATGAGTCTGTTAATGAGCAACTATTTATTTTCTCTGATCTCAAAAATTTCCAAGCCAGGCCCAAGTCTACTGAAAACAGCTATAGGAGTAGCAGCAGCCCCAAGCAGAGGAGCTAATGTTTTTAATAAGTCTTGTGGCCTCAGATCAAAGGAAGAAAAGAAATAGGCACAATGAATGGCAGTGTCTTTGAAAAATCAGCTTTTCAGGTGGGGAACATTCTTAGTAGTATTTAGAACTGGGGCCTGGTGACCACTGGGTCAAATGAAACCTGCCTGCCCCTCCACCCCCGAAGTAGCTTCCAATGGAGAGCTTACAACTGCACCTTCTCTCTACTTGTTCTCTTCCCACCTTTAACGATCCTTATCTTCCATATTTGTACTTATCTATGATGTTTCACCTGAATGACTCGGAGAACTCTGTCAAACAGCACTGTGTTTCTAAGGCTAAATTCTGGGCCCTTTTGAAAGCAAAATCTGAAAAGGGGTTCCTTACATGCTGGAAATAGGAAGTCCCAAGTTCTAGTTCTTTCTATGACTAACTTGTGGCATCTGGTTGCTCTGTGCCTGTTTCCTCATCTGTCCAATGGAGATCATAAAACTTTGACTTCCTGAGGCAGGAGGATGATTTGGTTACTATATCTTGTCATTCTTTGACTCCTGCCCCCTTTGAACTGGATAACCTAATCGGGTAGGCAGTATTTCCTTCCTCCTTTAAGGGCTGTTGTGAAACAAAGTGAGAACATAGGGGTTTAGAGGAAGATTTGTTGTTGTTTAGTCAGTCATGTCTGACTCTTCATTAAGTGACTTGCTCAGGGTCACACAGCTCCTAAGTGTCTGAGGCCGGATTTCAACCCATGAAGATGAGTCTGGTATTTTATCCACTGAGCCGCCTAGCTGTCCCTAAATGGGACCACATCTATAAATTGTTTTGCCAACCTTAAAATGCTTTATAAATGCTATGATGATGATGATGATGATGTTTCTATTATACACAATGCAGCACCATTCAATGATGAGGCATCAGAATGAGACTGTTAGTGAGCAGGAATCCTTTTACTCAGTGTCTTATAATTAGTAGACATCATCTCTATTTCCTGTTTTGCTAGTTAAGTTATTTAACTGCTTAAGTAATTTAAATCTTATGTGAATATGAGAACATAGGATCTGAGGCAGCTAGGTGGCCCAAGGGGTAGATTGTTATATTTGGAGTCAGGAGCCACCTCAGTTCCAATCCTGCATCAGACAATTACTTGTTTTGTGACCCTGGGTATGGTCTCTCAGCCTCTTAATCTCAGCCTCAGTTTCCTCATCTGCAAAGTGGAGATAATAACAGCACCTGCCCTACAGGGTTGTTGTGAAAATTGAGATAATGTGTCAAACACTTTGTCATTGTTCAGTTGTTTCAGTTGTGTCCAACCCATTTGGAGTTTTCTTGGCAAAAATACTGGAGTGGTCTGCCATTTCCTTTTCCAGCTCATTTTACAGATGAGGAAATTGAAGCAACGGGGTTAAATAACTTGATAGAGTTAAGTCACACAGTTAGTAAGTCTTCCTGACGCTTTGCAAACCTTAAAACACCATATGAGTGCTAGCCATTATTATCTGGTGGTAGTACCTAGAGTCTCATTTTAAATCCACTTATAACTTGCCACATGAAGTGGAATTGTAGCTTCTCAAAGCTGAAAGGGTCCTCAACAGATGTCATCTCATTCAACCCAACCATCTCATATATGACATACCCGACAAGTGGTCATCCAGTCTTTGAAGACAGCTAGTAAAGGGGAGCCTGAGGCAATTTATTCTACTTTTAAAGTAGCTCTAATTGTGAAGACCTTTTTCTTTCCTCCAGATTAAATCTTTGTAATTGTAACAAGGGTAGTTCAAAGTCCATTTCCATTAAGACTTTCCTCTTTGGGGGAGATCGACTCTTTGGTGTTCTCTGCCTTTATGAGGGGTGAAGGTGATGAGATCTTGGGAGAAGAGAGATCCAATGTGTTTTGGCTTCCAACTTCAAGAGTGAACACATGTTCCATATTCTTTCTGAGGAAAGGGGCCTAAAAGGAGAAAACGACTTTGGGAAGAAGTTGACATAACCAACTTTGAACTGCTGCTTTCAGAATCCTGAGCTTCCTTCAAGGTTGCACTCAGGTGTTGCTCCTCTGAAGCCTTTCCTGATCCCCCTCCTTGTTTGTATACCTTCCAGTAACTTCTTACTGGTCTACATAGTGTGTCCTTTCGATAAAATGTAACCTCCCTGAAGGCAGGGGTTGTTTCACTTTAGTGTTTATCCCCAGCACCTCCCTTGCATGTACATGGTAGATGCTTCATAAACTTTTTTTGAATTGAAACAAAGTTACAAGCTAAGCTAAGTCCAAACTATTAACTATCACTTCCCCTGAGATTCTTCTAGCAAAAGGATAATTCTATCTGTGCATCATGGAATGGGAATGATACTCACCTATTTCATAGGGATATTGGAAAGATTCATTAGCACTTATGAAAGCAAGGAAATCAGCTATGGAGAAAAAAGAGTGTATGGAAAAGTTATAGAATGATGTTTTCATGCAAATACAACCCTGTTCTCCTGGCTAAGAATTCTGACCTCTCTAGTAATAACTCAGAACCTGGGCTCTTCTTAGAGCCCAGGAACCCTGATGGTTTATGTCATCAGTGGCAGGAACAAGCTAGGGATTTGTTGTTGTTTGGTCATTTTAGTCCTGTCCTCTATGACCCCATTGGGGATTTTCTTGGCAAAGATACTGGAGTGGTTTGCCATTTCCTTCTCTAGCTCATTTTATAGATGAGGAGACTGAGGCAAACAAGCTTAAGTGACTTGCCCAGGGTCACACAGCTAGTAAGTGTCTGAGGCTGGATTTGAACTCATGAAGATGAGTCTTCCTGACTCCAGGTCCAGCATGCTATCCACTCTGTCCCTAGTGATTAGTGGAACCTAAACCACCTTAAACACACAAACAAAAAATCATTCTGGACAGTAAGATGAAAGCTTAACATTCCTTGTGTTATGATACTTTCTTCTTTAGGAGCCTTTTTCTAAGTGAGGGACTTGTGTCATTATGGCATTTCCCCTCAGGAGCCCAATTTGATCTGTTTGGGAAAGTTGGGTAAGAAGAAATCATCTATGATCTCTGAAGGCCTTAGAAGAAAGAGTATCAAAAATTGGAGACTTCTTCCTGAGTTCAAATCCAGCCACAGACACTTAACTAGTTGTATGACCTTGGGCAAGTCACTTTACTCTGTTTGCCTCAGTTTCCTCATCTGTAAAATGAGCTGGAGAAAGAAATGCTAAACCACTCCAGTATCTTTGCAAGAAAACCCCAAATGGGGTCACAAAGAGTCAGATATGACTGAAAAATAACTGAAAGAAAGAACTTCAGAGGTCATCTAACTCTACCCTTAATTTTACACATAAAGAAATTGAGGCCCAGAGCGGTTGTGATTCGTCCAAGGTTACATAGGTCAGAGGTAGCGACATTTGAATTTGAACCAAGGTTCTCTGACTCCAAATAGAACATCTTTTTCCATTGTACCATTATACTCTAACGCTAAACCACTCCTAGAAGGTCCTGTTCTGACCAGTACTGCCTGTGGGATTGTAGGCACATCCTTTAGCTTTTCAATGCCATAAGGAGTTCTCATTGTAAGTTACAGACACAATTGCTGAGCTTCGTCTCTAAAGAGTTTCCACAATAGGAGTTAATTACATTAAAGAAGTCACAAGTTTATGTCCCCCCAACCTCCCTTTAAAAATTTTTTTTCTAGTAAACTTTTTTGGGCTGCTTTAAAATCAAGGTAGTTAAATCACTCATGAACCTTAAGCAATTTAGCTTTCATTTTCTAATTGCTGAAAATTCACAGCTCAGAGCTCACTTTTTCAATGCTGTAGAAATAGATCATGGTGTGAACTCTGACCTAAATCTGCCATCAGCCGTTCATCTCAAAGAACTTTCAAAATATTTTTAGTCTTTGCTCACCAAACTTGGAGGTATATTTTATGTATGTTTTAACTTAATTCTCATCTATCATATCTCCCCTTAAGGTAACAAACTTCTTAAGGATAGAGTCCATTTCCTTTCTGCATTCTTCATTCCTTCCTGCAGTGTCATATACCTACTGAAGGCTCAGCAAATTTGAGCTGACAACCATAATGGACATGGCACTTTATAGCATAGTTAGCTAATAAGATAATTAATAATAATAGACATTGAAAGCAATTAGCACCTATGCAAAACCAGCCTTAATGTACATTTTCAGAACTATAAAATAGATCATAATGGATTCAATAATTCTTACAATATTAATGTAATATGTAGCCCATCACCCTATAGCATCTATAAAAGATTAGAGCTTCCTTTTGAAAAAGGAGGATAGATAGGTATCCTCTATCTATAGATAGATAGCCAGATAGATATCCTCAGAGTGCATGATAAAGAAGCCAAAACCTGTAGAAAGACTTCTGGAAAAAAGGATGGGGTCACTTTAACAAAACTGCAGTAAAGACTGATGATAAGTGAACACCATTTAATTACATTTGATAAATTCAAAGCAGTTTACCCCTGCATGGAGCTTATGAAATACTTGGCATCCAAGAATGGAATAGAAAGTCCCTCCCTAGGTGACATCTGCATGAACTCATCCAATAACATGTTGACAAAGATATATGAAACTAGCCATGTAGATTTATTTATGGAAACAGAGGAGTTTATGATGGCAATCCAAGACCAGCTCCTCACCACCAGAAATTATGGAAGATTTATTCTTAAGGAGATTGGACTTAAGTTGCAATCATGCAATGAAGTGTTAGAAGCTGTGCAACACATCCCTACAGGCTCAAAAAATTTAGCACCTACTGAATACCTAACATGAACTGGTGCTATAGGCATCCAGAGCTTACTATCTTCCATGATCTGACAGATAAATCTCCATAGTATAATTGGAGAACCCAAAATATCCTGAGAATTCAGCCAAAAACTGTATTGAATCTGGATGTTGTCATAGACCAAACTGTTGCCTACGATTACCCAGATGTAACTTTCTTCAGTAAAAGCTTAAGAATAACACTTTAAATAGATATTTCCATCCCAAATATTCAGTCTTAAAGCTGCGTGGAATGAAAAGCTTTTGGTATATAGCAAAAAAAAAAAATCCAAATCATGTGGGAACAGGATGAGGTACATATCAACCACGTCATTCTGTCTGCCACTGGAGGGGTACTGGAAATGCTTTCAGTTGGCTTACAGAAGATGATCTTCCTACCAGTCTGAGTCAGACTAATGCCCAGGCTCCATTTATTAAGTGCCTACTGTATGCCAGGCACTGTGCTAAGCACTGGGATATCTACAAATTGATATATCTTTGGTGAGGAATGAGGAAGGCTTCTTGTTGTTGTTCAGTCGTGTCCAACTCTTTGTGACCCCAAGGACCATAGCATTCCAGGCCCTTCTATGGATGGACCATTCTTTATTGTGATTGCTTGGCTAACTTCCATCCTCCCATGGTCCCATGCTTTATGATGGGTTTCCATCAGAAGTTTAGAGTCAAGCCAACACTTGATGATTCCTGACTGCACTGGTCCAGAGGAACCAGACAGAACTAAGGAACACACTTGTCCAAGTTCAGAGCCCCCAGGAGCTTTGTACAGGGGAAGGATTCTGTTTAAGTTAATTTACCTTTGGCAGAACACAACTAGCTTTTACTATTATTTTTTTTAAAGACGAGATAAAAAGGCTCATAAACAGAGAGGATATAAAACAGCTCTCACTAAGCAAACATTATGCTGATTTATTTGTTAGTGAAATCCAAACCATATGGGTTACTTTCCTTTAAAATACACAAGGGGTTCAAGATTAAGGGAACAGACACTTGGCAGATTTTCTGTGGGTTGCAGTGAACCTGTTGTATTTGAAAAATAGAGCCAGAGTAGCTCAGTAATCCTCTGGGACAGCCTGGCTGGCTCACCCTCAGCTTAGGACATCTATAGCACAGAGCCTTCCAAGGGCTGGTTGCCCCCTTTGGAATTCTGGCTGGGTGGGGAGTTTGGGAACCTAGGCTGACTCCTTCTAAGCTTTTCTGACCTACTCTCCTGAGACAGCAAGAGAGAGGGAATGGAAAACAAGGAAGTGAACTCTGTCCCCACAGATTAGCAGGGCTTCTCAGATTGCACTGAGCCAACTGGACACCTTATTTATCTTTGTGGGATCAAAAAGGGGATACTCTCTAAAGTTATGGGGCAGGTTTCCTTGGAAGCACCTTTAGTCAGACAGAGTTTTAGCTGGTCATGTGATGCATGTCAGACCGAAACATCTCCAGCAAAACAAAAAGGGATTCAGTTATAATGAGAGAGAAGTAGATTCTTAACTCATTAACCTCTCTGTTCCTCATCTGTAAAAAACAAGGGGGCTGGATTTGATGACCCATTGGTCTCTACTGGCCCCAGATCTTTGATCCTGTGATTGGACTGGGGAGATTGGGAAAGACCCAAAGTACCTTCTCCAAAAAGTTGTGCCATCATCTTCCATAGAAATCTTTAGGAGGGAAAGAGAGGTGTTGACTGTTTGCCTGGGGTAACCTAAGCACACTGTCTAGAGGATTATATTAATTGACCTTTTAGGTCTTTGACTTTATGTTTTAAAATAACTTAATATTATCTAATAAGACATATTGAGCAATTATTCAGCACTATGCTGGGCTACCCAAAAAGGCACAGACACGCACATACCAACTAGAGATACTCATGCACCCCAAACAATAGCCAAAATGGTACAGTGGGTTGGGAATTTATAGTCCTCAGCTAATGACCCAGAACTGTCATTAAGTAGGCGGGAAATTTGCTTAATACTTTTGGCGATAGGTTTCCCTATCTATAAAATGAAGATCTGGATTCTTGAAAAGCAGCGTTGTTCAGAAGAGAGTATGGGCTTTGGTGTTAGTGAACATGCCATCTCTGCCACTTCTGGTGAGGCCTTGGGCAATTAGTCATCAGTAAATATTTATTAAGCACCTACTATGTGCCAGGTGCTTAAGCTTTCTAGGTCTCAGTTTCCTTTTTTGTGAAATGAGGGGATTGGACCAGATGACCTCTGGAGTCCCCTTAAGCTAGAAATCTATGATCTTCTGGGTCCAAGTTCCTTTCCACCTGTATATGTATGATAATATAATTCTGTGACTCCATTTCCAATATTATATAAAAGCAAAATGTGACATACCAGTTGGAATGAGTAGCTCTGCTTTGTAAAAGAAGTTTACCAATCTCCCTGTTATCTCAGTGTTATGTTCCAAGTAGAATGCACCTATATTCTCTTTTACATTACTCCTCTGGCCTGGGGAGCACCTTGTTTACCTTCCTGCCACAGCCAGAGTGGTGCTGGGAACTAAGTTCCCATTTGTTCACAAAGGCCAGAATGCAGAGAGGGTCTTGCTTTTGTTAGCCTTTGAGTAAGACATTGGTGCTAAGGCCTTGTTGGAGGCAGGGACTCATGTCCCTGTCAAGGTGGTAGGGCCCTCACCTAGGAGAAGCAGGATTTATCTAGTACACATTTCGCTTCATTTGGCTGAAAGCTTTTGACTTGTGTGAGCACAGCAGGGGGGCAGTCCTCAGCCTCTCCATGAAACACCCACCTGCTCTCAAGTGTTTCAACAGAATAAAAGCCTGTTATATTAAAACACTGTGTGCTGTCCCAGCAGCTGTGGATTTGTTAGCCAATTTGTTAGACATCCTGCACACAGGCGGAGACAGTAGGAGGTCCCTATAGCCTTCCTCTTCTTTTAGAAGGCAAGGTATATTTGAGGAGGTTTTGCTGACCTCTCTCATGTAAAAAGGGAGAAGTGTCAGCTGAAATCCATGCTGGTCTGCATCCCTTCCTCCACTTGCTGGACTTATTTCTAACTAGTGCCGAGGACTCCAAGTCCATTACTTTTTAGACAACAGATATGTTCTGGTAAAAAACAAAATGTTACAGATCAGTTAGGTTTTAGCAAAACAGTTAACAACATCTGTGATTTAGGGGAAATTTACTAATTAGTAGTAATAGCTAGCATTACATGGCTTATTTAGTTTTAAGGTTTGCAAAGCATTTTATATGGATAAGTTAAATGACTTGCCCAGGTTTACACAGCTACTAAGTATCAAGTGTCTGAGGTCATATTTGAGCTCAGGTCCTCCTGACTCCAAGGCCAGAGCTCTAACCATTGTGCCACCTAGCTGCCCCCAAGGTAGGTGTGGTTATTATCCCATTTTATAGTTGAGGAAACTGAGGCAGGGGTTAAATGGCCTGCCCAGAGTCACTTAGCTAGCAAGTGTCTGAGGCCAGATTTGAACTTAGGTTTTCCTGACTCCAGGCCTGGCTCTTGTGCCACCTAGTTGCCTTAAGAGGTCTTCATTAGACTATAAAAGTGGCCCATGACACAGAAAATGGTTAAGAGCTTCTGCCTTAAAATGAGGCTTGGAATTGCCAAGGAAGGTGGTAACTTATCTTTGTTTATCTATATGTATCTTTAAGAACAACTGGTGATGGTTGTCTTCTTTCCCTATATCCTGGCATTAATGGAAAGACATGTGCTCTGCCAGAGATTTTCCAACCCAGTGCACCTGTCAGACACATCCTTTGGCTAGCATCTCTTGCAGATGTGGAGGGCTCAGCAGACATCCACTCCTCATGAATCTTTGCTGGCACATTTGCCCCCTGCCACCAGTTTCCAGCTATCGCTCGGTCGTTGAGGCTGCTTGGATAGTATTTTGGTGATGGGGGAAGTGCTCCTTCAGCTCCCTGGAAGCTTTTGTGCATGTAATAGGTGCTCACAACCATTCAGCTATAGTGAGTCACATTTCATGGGTCCAGTACCACCTTCCCCTGGTGAATTGTGTCCAGGGTCATGGAGCTCTATGGAAGTTATCAGCATTTTTACTTTGGTTTTAATGAATAAACAAAACTACTCTTTTCTGTTCTAATTTATCTTTTATGGAAAGTGGTTAACTTGGGAGTTATCCAAGGAAATACATTTCTGTATGAAGATCTGATCTCAAAATGGCTGCTCTACTGTTTGAAAAGTGGGTGCCTTGACTCCTAGAAAGGGCGTCTGAGCTGCCCAGAAATAGCCAAAGGGACCTTTTATCTCAGCCTAATTGTTTTCTGACCACCCAGTGAAAGAGAAGGATGATGGTTCTTTTCTTGCTAATTTTCTTACTTTCCTCCTTTCTTTGGCCTATTCTACACTTCCCGAAATATTTAGTAGTATATGAACCTAAAGAACCCAGTTTACTTCAGATGAAAGTGGGTAATAGCTTGTAATGTAGTTTTATTGGAATGTAAGGTATGCCAAAGGGAATAGTATGAAATCAGTCTGGAAAGGTTTGGGCCTTAAATGACAACCTGAAAAGTTTGTAGTTTATCCTAGAACAGAGGTGGGGAACCTGTCGCTTTGAGGCCACATGTGGCTGTGAAGCCTTTTGACTGAATCTAACATTGGAGATATATTTCCGATGGGAAAAACCCTCCGAGAATCCTAGTTCACCATATTTTTTTGGAAGAGAATAGGAATGAGTATGGCAAATCCCATGGCCTTCTAAACAGTTTATATATCTTTCTCAGAATTTTTTCATCATCAGGATTTTCCTTCACTTACCACTGGTAATGTTCTGACTTTACTTTTTGCCCTCAGAATTATAATTTGATTTCCTGCCCCACTCTTATTTTGTTTGGGTATTTCCAATGTTTAATAGAGCTGGGTTTCAAAATTGCATTATATTTCCCATCAGATTTGTGGGTGTTCCTGCTTTCCCCCACATTTTAGGCTTTGGAAATTCATTAGGGAAGAGATAGCTGTCTACCTTCAATAATTAAGACATTCACTGGGGCAGAGGCCATGGGCGTCCAGCTAAGTCATTTCCAGTTAGGCAGGGTATGATCACCAAGGCTTTAATTCACATTGGGAAAAGGAGTGGGCTGGAAAGACAGGCTGGGACTACTACTACCCACCCTCAGAGAATAGGGTGAACCCACAGACAAAGCATTGCACAGCAGGGCTCAGGCAGGTCCTGAGCACAGAGGACCTACAGCTGTTAGTTAAAGGGAATATCCTGAAGCAGGAAACATTCTGCCCATTGTAAGGGTTGTCTGCACCTGTCCCAAGAGACTGCTGATTGCTTCCTGGGAGAAGACAGCAGCTAAGGCCTCTCCACCCCTCTCCATGCACACCTTCAACCCCTGGCTGTGTCTAGTCTTATCTTAATGTTTGTGACTTGGTACTTGGTTCCTTTAAATGAGGCATGATTTCTTTGGTGAAGGTGGTCACTCCACTAATGCAAATTGCAATCCCTCAGCATTTAGTCTTCTTGTGCAAAGTCATCTATGTTTTTCCATAAGTCATCCATAGAGTATTTTCCATTGTGGTGGTGGTATTCAGTCGTTTCAGTCATGTCTGACTCTTTGTGACTCCATTTGGGGTTTTCTTGGCAAAGATACCAGAGTGGTTTGCTATTTCCTTCTCCAGCTCATTTTGCAGATGAGGAAACTGAGGCAAACATGGTTAAGTGACTTGCTCAGGATCACATTGCAAATAAGTGTCTGAGCCCAGATTTGAACTCAGGGAGATGTCTTCTTGGCTCCAGGACTAGAACTCTACCCCTTCACCACCTAGTTGCCCATTTTCTCATGAACTTGAGACCTTTTGGTTCTTTCTGGTGCCTCAAACTGTAATCTACTGTTTCTTATCCTGGATATGAGACCAACTTGTTTCCTTTTCTTGTCATTCATACACGTTAAGAATTAGTCATCTCTTTCATTTAGATTTTTTTTTCTTGAAGGGTTAGTCTTCTATTACCTACTCTTGAGCTGGTATTAGAATGATCCTTACCCTGTCCTCGTTATAGTCAGAAGAATGAAATCAAGTGACTTCAAAATGGTTAATATTTGTTTTCAACTATCTCAGTTTTAACAGTCAATATTTCTTTGAATATGAATATCTCTCTCTCTCTAGCTTCTGAGCCCTAGGGGAATGAAAAGGACTGGGTAGTAGGCAACTAGAAATCTAGATGGAGAGTTGCCTCTTCAAACAGATATATTTCAAATGGTGTGACAGAAAGTGTATTGACACTTTGTCTGCCTCTGACTTAATCTGGCTCCTGGATATGCTATTTGACCTCTATCCTTCATCTACCTAATCTACCCATGTGTCACTTTTGCTTCATTGAGATTCTGGGTAGGATCATAACTTTAGAGCTGGAAGGGACCTTAGAAGTCTAGTCCTTATAATATAGATGAGGAAACTAAGTACCAGATATGTTAGTGATTTGCCTAAAGTCACATAGGTAGAGCCAGGATTTGAATCCAAATTATAGGATCATGAACCAGTAGTTGGAAGGGACCTTTGAGACGATCTAGTTCAATTTCCTTATTTATTTATTTATTTTTTACAGATGTGGAAATTGAGGCCCAGTCTAGTGATTTTAAGTGACTTTCCCAGGTCACAAAAGTTGTAAATGTCAGAGCTGGGATTTACACCTAGATTATCTAAATCAAAGTGAAACACTTTTTTTTTTTTTTTTTTGGCTAGGCAATGGGGTTAAGTGACTTGCCCAGGGTCACACAGCTAGTACATGTCAAGTGTCTGAGGCCAGATTTGAACACAGGTCTTCCCGAATCCGAGGCTGGTACTCTATCCACTGTGCCACCTAGCTGCCCCCACTTTTTTTTTCTTCAAACTCTGCTATGATGTCTCTTTGTGGGTTGTCAACTGATTAGCAAAAACTGTTCTCATATATGCTCCCATATAAACTGCTATCATTCTGGGTCTCAAGAGCTGCCATTTAGTGGAAGCCTTTACTCACCTGCTCTCTTCTTCCAATTAACACAGTGGCCAGAGAGCACACAGTTCCGTTCCCTGTCTTCAGCATGAGACTATTTTGGGAAATTCCCTTCATCTAGACATTTGATACAACTCTAGACTCAAAGACTTTTTAAAGGCATCAAACTCATCTGATTGTTCCAGCTCACTATTTTGGTAGGTACAACCTCGTCTTTGGGTAATCAGATTGAGCCGCACTGGATTTTAGATTTGTAATTTAGCAGTTAATTAGGTCCATGACCTCATTGACATGGGTATTCTTTCTACCTGTATAGATGGTGTGTATTATTCTGTGCAAAAGTCCCCCAGAGCAGATCTACCCAACATCGTAGAGATTTTCTTCTAAACCTTTAAATATTTTGTGAGTACCAATTGAACACTCAAGCTGCCCATCCATCATCCCTCATGCACCTGACCAGACTGACCTCTCCTTTTCTGGTTATACATGCTTTGGTGGTATTTTTATGTTACATCTCACGTACAAATTCTTATTGATAATGTGCTATAGCCATGTGTCTTTTCATTGCCTTTTGGATCACTTGAAATTTTGATTTTTCTGAGGTCATTGTGTTTCATGATTTGTTATCATAGAATAACCTTTGGAGGGGTATGGTGGAATAAACTACTTAGAACTACAAGTCTTAGAATCCTTGTCTTTTAGACTTATAGACTATTAGAACTGAAAAGAGTCTTAGAGATCACCTAATCCCATTGCATCATTTTATGGAGGAGGCAACTGAAGCCCAGAAAAATTAAGAAACCTGCCTTAAGCAGTGACA
>NW_020954576.1:21270749-21346211 GCF_900497805.2 Vombatus ursinus
CCATTTTATATCTATGATTTTATGTGATAAGGACTGATATTTTATCAAAAAACTAGGCAGGCAGAGGACAGGCTCCTTGGTTCAGAAAGTACATAAATTGTCTTGATGGAGAACTGTGAGGGTGAGCCTTTGTTCCGCTGCCATCTTCTACAGAAACCAGCCCATCCCCCCACCCTGTGTACCTTTGTGGCCCCCAGAAGCATTGAGATATAACAACAGATGTCTGGGGCTCACTAGAGCCTCCATTCCTGGTGGTTACAGTCATCAGTCACACAGAGGGATAGGAGGATAACAGGCAAATTACTTCTATTAGTCACACCACCAACAGTGTAAAAACGGCTGTTCACATTCAAATGGCTTCATTCTTTTCTCAGCATCCTTGGTGTGTTGGAGTTTTGTAGCCAGGATGCTGGGCTTTCCTCCCCCAGGAGGAACGTGGCAATGTTCCACTTTCCTACCCCAAACAAGTGGCATGAAGAGCTGAGTCTTAGAAGGAGAAGACTCTGCCTGTTTATTTGTACCAGGGACAGATGCAGTCATGAGGGGTTGGGGGGAGTAGGGAGGACACTTGCTCCTATAGAAATCTGTGAGGATTTCTAGCCCCCTGGGGTAGGAGTGGGAGGGAGTGTGGTATTCAGCATCATTCCATCAGTGGGGATTATCTTTCAAATGACCCAAATCATGTTGTAGTACCCCCGAAGATCAGTGGCCTGCATCAGAATGTCATTTATTGATGTCAGTCAATTCCACAAACAGTTACTAAACACCTACTATGTGCCAGGTTCTGGGGGTACAAAGACAGAAGAGAAATCATCCTTACTCTCAGCAAATTTACACTGTCCCTGGGATGAGGGAGGAAAAACATGTACAGAGAATTAAATAACACACAATAATAATTTTGTCAGTGGAGAGGAGCATTCTCTCTTTCAGAAGATTGCACTCCAGTTAAGCATTCCAGCATGATCTTTTCTGTTAATTTGTTAATCTCTCTCCCTGTACTATCATCCTACCTTCCTATCTCTCACTGAAGCTCCCCTCTCCATTTAGTGGATAGAGCCCCAGATCTGGAGTCAGGAATACTCATCTTCATCATTTCAAATCTGGCCTCAGACACTTACTAGCTGTATGACCCTGGGCAAGTTACTTAACCCTGTTTGCCTCAGTTTCCTCATCTGACAAATGAACTGGAGAAGGAAATGGCAAATCATTCTAGTATCTTTGCCAAGATACTGGAAGCAAATGGCAAATCACTCCAGTATCTTTGCCCCAAATAGGGTCACAAAGAGTCATACACAATTGAAGCAACTCAACAAATCCCATGTATAACTCAACCCTATTTATCATTCAAGTCATTGAAAGGTGAGCACACTTTATAAATTGACTATGAGCAATGCAACTCCCCAATTACCTTTGACAATCAAGTTATATAGTAAATAGAATAATATAAACCATAACTCTATTAAAGATCCTCATAGAAATCTATGCTCTGTCAATGCTGCTTCAATAATAATGAAAGAAAGAAAAAGGCAACAGAATTATTTTTTTATTTCTTTGGAGTCCCAGAGTTGGAAGGGAGCTTGGAATTCACCTAGTCTAACCCATGCCTTAAGAATAAATTTGTTCCACCACCTCCATGAAAAGCAAATCATCCAGCCTTTGGTTGAAGATCCCCAGTGTCAAGGAATACGTTCTATTTTTAGGCACATCTAGTCAGCCTCCCTGTAGCTTTACTCTTCTGGTCTTATTTCTGCACCCTGGGGCCAAGCAAAGCAAGTCTTAATTCAGCTTTGTGACAGTTCTGAAAATAAGTACCAGAGGACCACTATCCTGTTCCTCTTCTATCTGCCAAATAGTCTCTTCTCCAAATTAAAAATCCTAATCATTTTAGTACACATATTATCCTGGACTCTATCCTCTTAGCATACTCTAGCAAAATGCCTGGCACACAGCAAGCTCTAGTTTGTCAGTGTCCCAGGACATGACCCTCCATGTGTGGCCTGATGTTAGGGATTCAGTTCAATCCAACAAGGGTTGATTAATCATCTACCATATTTCAGGTAATATGTAGGGCAGCTAGGATACAATGACAAAGAAGAAATGAGCTTTGCTTCAGGGGAGTTTACATAAGAATGAGCCTTTTAAAAAAATGTTCTCATCTCAAATCAAAAGATAAGTCAGGATGATTTGAATTAACTGCAAATGGTTCTCTGCATTTGGGCGACCTTAATTGGGTATGTATTTATGTGTAAATGGACCCGTTTGTACATATGGCTCTCAGTATGTTTGCTATGGCTAAATAATGAGCCCTGGCCAATTTCTGAAATAGGTAATGTTGATCAAATTCAATAATTAGGGTTTTATTTGTATTTTTTTGTTATGAAGCATAGTCATTTATTTGATATAAACTACTTTCTTTTACAAAAGCCAATGGATGTGATATCATTGATGTGGGTATTCCCTACCCCCCTTGCCCTCTCTTTATCTCCCTCTTTAGTCCTTTCAGAAGCCTCGATCCCCTTGGGACTGCCTGGAAACCTGCCACTGGGGGATGCCCTCCACCCTTTCCTTCCTTTCCTTTCTCGTCTCCCAATCTCCTAGGGAAGAGTGACATGATTGCTCACACCTTATGGATGAAATTGGAGTCGCTACCTCTAGTCTTTCTGGTAAGCTGGAGGAACACCAGGACTTAACATCTAACTTGTCACTTGTCACCAGGTTTTCTGGGCTTTACCATCTACTAATGCATGCTAAGGACCCCTGCATCTTTGTATCCCCCCATAGCTCTTTCACCTGTAAGACTTCTGGCCTTTCCATCTGCCCTGCAGCTGACTCCCCTTTTATGGATTGTTTCTTTCTCTTTCCCCAACTCCTTTCATTTTTGGGTCATTGAGGTGGCAAAATGGTTAGAGAGCTCGACCTAGAGTCAGGAAGACTTGAGTTCAAATCCACCCTCAGATGCTTATTAGTTGTGTGACTGTGGGCAAATTGTTTCATCTGTGCCTCATTTTCTCAAGTGCAAAATGGGGATAATAATAGTAGCTACCTTCCAGGGTTGTTGTGAGGATCAAATGAAATAATACTTGTAAAGTGCTTAGCACAGTACTTGGCATATAGTAAGTGTTTATATACTTGTGTTCTCATCCCTTCACCATTATGATGTGAGCTCCTTGAGACCAGTGACTATCCTGTTTTTACTATTTGAACCTCTATGCATGGCACATAGTATGCACTTAATGACTGATTTTTAATTCATTCATTTGCTCACTCATTCATTCTCTCTCTCCAGTACTTCCCTTCTTGCTCTTTTGATGTAACTCTTGTCCATTATCCAGCCATAAGCTTACTACAGCTAAATGTGCAGGGTTGGAACATGGTGATGGTGGCTTCCTTGTGGGTTCTATTGACCTCACATGTATATATCATTGGGGAATTCCTTCAGTGTTCTTGCTATGTAACCAGCCCATCTTCTTTTTTCGTAATTTTTGGTTATTGATATATTGTAATCTACTTGTACCCACCATGTACCTCTCCATCACCCTTTGGGTAATCTTCACCATGTCATCAAAAGAATTCTGGTATTGAAAATGTAGGTCTTTGTTTCAGGGAGAAATTTAAGACCATTTAAAAGCAAAACAAAAACCTGACAACAACTTGCAGTTCCTCCAAAGCAATCCTGCCTACTCTCTTTCCCTTCCTCCTCAATTCTGGCCCCAACTCATTGTTCATTTCCAGTGTCTTTACAAAATCTAAGTGCTGATGGATGAGTTTTGGGTTGCCTATCAGACTGCATATTGTAGTCTGGAAAATAGATATTCTTTATCTATTTGTTTTTTCTTATGTGCAGAAGTCAAATCTTAAAAAAAAAAGAGTAATAATATGTTTTGCCTTAATGAAAACCATTCATGCCAACAGGTAGAATGAACTTGAAATTTCACAGGACATGCAGCGATGCCGACTCAGCAGACACTTAAGTTGCTGACACTTGTAATCTATACATAAAGTCCATTTAAGACTAACACATACTTATCCTTCACAGTAGAAGTTTAACCAGCACATGATTGGTTAATTTCCTAGTTTTCTTTCCTGTTGCAGATACTAGCCAGTGTCGCTGTGACACATATACTGCTGGGAAAATAAAGCAGCAATAAAGTGACCTATGCCCAGAGAATCAAGATGGCTTGATGGGAACAGGCAGGGGACTTTGATGAAAATCAGGTGGCAGGACAGGAGGAAATTCAGTATGTCCTGCTTCTTTTTATTCCTTTTTTGGAGGGGTTTTCTTTCAAAAAAGAATCTTATATTTGTGGAGATACTCAGGGAGATTATAGTTGCCAGATGCTTCTTATTAGTAGAGATGATTGTTTAAGGGTAGTAGAGAATGGGACATTTGTAACTGGTATGTGTGGAGGGTGGGGGTGGGGAACACAAACTAATTTTTTTTAATCAGAGAAGTATTTTTTGGTATTTTAGAACACAAAGGAGAATTAAAAAAAAACTAAATGAAAGCAAGGCAGAAAAACATGTATTTTCCCATCCTTTTGCACTCATTTTCTTAGTTCTCTGATTTGTAGATGCCAGTTCACAGAAGTTAGTCTTATGGTAAATTTAGGGGAATGATTTGGGGAGGTGTGAAGTGATAATGCTTTTTTCAGTTGGTTTAGAATTTTTGCAGGCATATTTCAGGGTGATGTCATCAGAATAGTCAGAATTCAGTTCTGGCTAATGTAGAACTTAACTGGAATGCTATGAATAGAGAAGAATTTCCTTTTCCCTAAGAGCTCATGATCTGTGCCAGGTTGTTTTCTGTGCCCTACATGGCCTTACAGCCATTAACAGCTTTTCCATCTTCTAAATTTTCTGGTTCTATGGCTTGTGGCAGGTTTCAGAAAGATTCTCAATTAATTATTAATATGAAAACAGTTTTCTTGCACGTCAAACTTTCACGCAACCATCTTATTGGTATCACGAATGTCAAATGGGCAGCTATGTGGCGCAGTGGAAAGAGCTTGGAGTCAGGAAGACTGGAGTTCAAATCTGGCCTCAGATACTGAGTAGCTGGGTGATCCTGGGCAAGTCATTTAACCCTGTTTGCTCCGGCTTCCTCATCTGTGAAATGGGCTGGAGAAGGAAATGGCAAACCACTCCAGTATCTTTGCCAAGAAAGAGTTGGAAACGATTGAACAACAACAACAACAACAACAACAACAACGTCAAATGAGGCTGTTGGACTAGAAGATTCTCAAGGTCCCTTTAAACTCTAGAACCTGTGCTCCTGTGAGCATTATCAATGGGTGATGGCCGGACACTAGCAGTGTATTGAAGCCTGGGTGAAGTACTGGGGGGATGGTGTAGGGGACGGGAACAAACATTTATTAAGTGCCTACTCTTTGGTAGGCATTGTACTAAGCTTTTTACAAATATTATCTCTTTTGATAAGATAAGGGCCCTGCCCCCAGGAATCTGGTGGTCTAGCTGGGGAAACAAGTTATGTGAGATTCAAAAAGATTAGTCAGACTTATTTATCACATGAAGTGATAAGCACCAAATGAGTGGTCTAAACAGCCAATGATCATTATAATGACTGTTCTCAAATGCTGAGCTCAAAGTTGTTCTGAGTTTATAGAAGTAATCTGCTTTTCAGTATTATTATTACAGTATTTCTCATCAATCAATAAACATTTATTAAGCAGCTACTATGTACTAGGCTAGGTGCTAAGCACTGGGGCTACAAAAAGAGGTAAAATACTGTTCCTGCCTTCAAGGAGCTTACAATTTAGTGAGGGTGGGGAAATGGGGGAGACAACATGCAAAGAAACATATAGAAAGGAAGCTTTATACAAGATAAAGAGGAAATAATTAACAGAGGGAAGGCACTAGAGTTAAGAGGGTTGGGGAAGGCTTCTTGCAGAAGCTGGGATTTTAGTTGTGATGTAAAGGAAACCAGGAAGGTCAGTAGTTGGAGCAGAGGAAGGAGTGTTCCAGCAATGGGGGATAGCCAGAGAAAATGCTGGGAGTCAAGAGATGGAATGTCTTGTTTGTGGAGCAGCCAGGAGGCCAGTGTCACTGGATGGAAGAATGCCAGTTGGGGAGTAAAGTGTAAGAAGACTGGAAAGGTAGGAGGGGCCTTGGTCATGAAGGGCTTTGAATACCAATTAGAACATTCGCTATTTGAGCTTTGAGGCATTAGGGAGCGGCTGGAGTATATTGAGTAGGGGTGGGGGGAGAGTGACATGATCAGACCTATGCTTTTGTAAAGTCTCTTTAGTGGCTGAATGGAGGATGGAGTAGAGGGGGAAGAGATTTGAGGCAGACAGACCCACCAGCTGGCCTACTACAGTAATCTAGATGTGAGATGATGAGGGCCTGGTGGCAGTATCAGAGGAGAGAAGGTGACATATTTAAAAGATGGTGCAAAGGTGAAATTGACAGGCCTTGGCACAGATTGGATATGGGGGGGGGGGGGTTAGAGATAGTGAGGAATCCAGGATGACTCCTAGGTTGTGAACCTGAGGGACTGAAAGGATGGTATTGCCCTCAGTAATAATAGGGAAGGTAGGGGTGGGTAGAGTGTTTGGGGGGTAGGTAATGGCTTCCAAAGACTTCTTAATCTGATTACATATTTATCTGCTCATTGGGACAAAGGGCTACATAATATGACTGGGAAGGTTTCAGGGAGTGTCTTCCAGGAATCCAAAGTCACTGTGGTGGTGAGTTTTAGTTCTTTCCTGAAGTAGTTTAAAAGAGAGAGAAGTGACTTTTGGCTGGGGTGGTCAGAGAAGTGGGGGCACCAGTGGCCAAAGCAAATATAATCCCACTCCAGTTATAAAATGCTTAATTGCTGATCACTTCATTTTATTTGGCTCCAACCTAAAATCCTTCTCACCCCAATGCCTTGGCCTCTTCTGATCAGGGACATTTTTCTTCCTGTCACATCTCTCCTATCAAATGAGATAATATTTGTAAAGTGCTTAGCACAGTGCTCAGCACTGTGTAGGTGTTTAATAAATACTTGTTCCCTCTCCACCTCCTTTCCCCTCAGCCAGAGGTAGGCCTGAGAGAGGACTTATTTAAGTATGTTCCCTTTGCTCTGTGTTATAGCAGAGTCAGGCAATTAGTCTGTGTGTGGATAGAGTACTAGGCCTGGATAGTACTGGAGGGTACAGGAAGACTTATCTTTGTGAGTTCAGATCTGGCCTCAGACACATAGCTATGTGACCCTGGGCAAGTCAGTTAACCCTGCTTGTCTCGGTTTCCTCATCTGTAAAATGAGCTGAAGAAGGAAATGGCAAACCAAATAAGTATCTTTGCTAAGAAAACCCAAATTGTGGTCACAAAGAGTCAGACACAACTGAAACAACTGAAGAACATAGCAGAGCCAATGCAGATGGTTTTCCTTATTCTCTAAGTGGGGGAGGTGTGTGTGGGGGTAAGAATACATTCTTTTCTAAAAATGTCTCATTTATTTTAAAAATGCACCCTGCCCAAGTTGATGAGCTCAGGTTTCCAAGCTAGGGATTGCTGTTGGTGAGATACATTTGTACTGATTTCCAGGAGAGTGTAGGACACATTTCATTTGGGTGACACTGGCTAGAAGATGTGTCGAAGGGGTGAAAAAGAGAATGATTTTTCTCCTTCAGGCCTCAGTTAATTCAGACCCATATCTATGATTGACAGCACTATCTTTAGTGTCTTACATGGGATCAGCAACATTGGCCAGTTACTAACTGTAAGAAAGGCTGAACATATAGAATTACTAATGAACCTTCCTGATTCATACCAAGATGGCAACAGAGTTTGGGTAATTGAACCTGGGAGGCACTTGGGCCTATTCATTTGGCTCGAGGTATAGCAATATGTTTGATCTACCCAAAACCAAAAGTCAGCTTACAAATGTTTTTAGAGACTTGGGAGTCTTTTCTCCCCATTCCCTTTCCTTCTCTGTTCTCAATACCCCAGCAGATCTGGGATCTCATCGATGCAACATGAATGTTCTCTCCATTGATGCAGGTCATGATCCAGCCATCTCTTTAAAAAAACAATCCCTCTATCCTTTATTTCCTATGCCCTCCCCCTCCATCCCCCACCAGATAACCAGCTAGAAGCCAGGTGCCCATCGTGGCTGGGCGGCCACATTTGAAAAAGAACTTTGAAAAAAGAAATCCCTGGCAGTTCCCTGATTAGAGCTGTGGAAATCCATTTAGATTGAAATCAGAAACATGGTCAGACCGGCAAGTCCTCTTTTTAAGTGTTCTTCCCTGACACTCACTCTTGAAGGCCTTTTCTAATGCACCTCAGTATATTTCCCATATGGGGTGATTTTATGACCTTAGACAAAGCTCTGTTTTGAATGTCCACTGCCATAGTGGTGCCATGTTGTAAAAAGATGTGCAGTGTTCAAAGTAGCACAATTCATGGAGTATACCTCCAAGTTTTCTTGAAAATAAAAATTGGTTTTTCTTTGAGAACTTCCTACTTCAAGATTAACTATTTGTTATGTATCATGTATAAGAATATATATGCACATATATATATGTGTGTCTGTCTATCTATACATTTATTTATGTACAAGGTATCTCAGGGTATCTTAGTTCAGCTTTAAGATGAGACTTTTGGGATACTCTGTGTGTGTGTGTGTGTGTGTGTGTGTGTGTGTGTGTGTGTGTGTGTGAGTGTGTAGAATGCTGTTTCAACATAGCCCCTTTTTAACATAGCATACCTTTCTTATCTGGGATCCTGAAAGTGCCTTATCCTTATAAGTCAGCACAACCAGTCACCTCTCTCTACTTTAATGACCATTGCTGCAGTATCTGGGGCCTCATACATCATTGTGTGATGACTTTCACCAAGGTCTTGAGAGTGATCAAATGTTTTTAAGACATGACTTTGAGAAGGACCTGTTCACACACACCCCACCCCTATTTGGGAAAACAAGTAAGCAAAAACAAAGGTCACTCTGAGTCAAGGAAGTATCTTGGACAACTTGCCATCCCAAGTCATGTCTGCTGTATTCTCTGTGCTAGAGATTACCAACATTTATTTGTTGGAATTAGTCATATTTTATCCTGGGGGCAGTGAGGTAATACAGTGGATACAGTGCTGGGGTCTGCAGTCAAGAAGACCTGAGTTCAAATCCGGCCTCAGACACTTACTAGATATGTGACCCTGGGCAAGTCACTTAACCCTGTTTGTCTCAGTTTTCTCATCTGTAAAATGGGAATAATAATATCACCTGCTTCCCAGGGTCAAATGAGATAATAATTGTAAAGTGCTTAGCACTGTGCCTAGCACAAAGTAAGTACTATATAAATGTTAGCCATTATCATTGTGTGATCGACACATCATCAGAAAGACCTGGCTTAATATGCGCTTTGACAATATCTGCACAAGCAAATCTCTTAAAATCTCTCAGCCTCTATTTCCTCATTGGTAAAATTGGGATACCAATGCTTGTTAGTACCCACCTCACAGGGATGCTGTGAGGTTGAATCAGTTAATGTGGGGAAAATTGCTTGGCAAACTTCAAAGCACTCTATTGATGTCGGCTGTTATCATTATTATCGTTAATAATGATACCCCTCTCACCCAAGAGTTCTGTGGCATCTGTTCTGAGCATTCAAGTCAACTATCATTTATCGAACTCCTGCTATGCTCCAGGAATAGTGCTAAGTGCTGGGGGGGGGGGATAGTACAAAGAAAGGTAGAAAACAGTCTCTGTTCTCAAGGTGCTCACAGCCTAATGGGTGCCTAATGCAAATAACTATGTAGAAACAAGATATATAAGGATATATTGGGATAGTGTCTGAGGGAAGGCTCTAGCATTGATACAGATCAAGGAAGGCTTCTTGCAGAAGGTGGGATGTTAGCTGAGACTTGAAGGAATCCAGGGAAGCCAGGAGGCAGCAATGAGGAGGGAGAGCATTCCAGGGCTGGAGGACAGTCAGTGGAAATGTCTGAGCCTGAAGATGGAATATTTCATAAGGAAGGAAAGGTCTTCAGTAAGGAAGACCGTGTCACTGTATTTCAGAAGTGGTGGGTAGTGATGTATGAGGTGGGTATAAGGTGTGAGAATGCTGCAAAGATAGGAAGGGTACAGGTTATGAAGGGCTTTGAAAGCTAAACAGAAGATTTTATTTTTGATCCTGGGGGTAATAGGGAGCTACTAGAGTTGATTAAATAGTGTGTGTGTGTGTGTGTGTGTGTGTGTGTGTGTGAGACAGACAGACAGACCAACTGACCCACTGACCTAGTCAACCTTGCACTTTATTTAGGAAGAGCAGTTTGAGAACTGTGTGGAGAGTAGATAGGAGTGGGGAGAGACTTAAGGCAGGGAAGCCAACCAGTAGGCTCTTGCAGTAGTTGGAGCATTAGGTGATGAGGGCCTGCACCGGGTTGATGGCAGTGTCAAGAGGAATGAAGGAAGAATATATGACAAAGGCAGAAATGACAAGACTTGATAACTGAATATGGGAGGCGGGGAGGGGTGAGGAGTCAGCTTATATTGTATTTTTGTTTATAAAGTTTTTTCTTTCTTCTGAGAATTTTAAGACACTCTTTAAGTTAAAATGGAATTTTCAAGCTGGAAGAGGCCTAAGAGATCACTTCAGCCAACTCTGTACCATTTCATTTTGGAGATAAGGAAACTCAGGCACAAAGAAGTTAAATGAATTGTTTAAGGTCAAGGAGCTAATTAATGGCTTAGCATTAGATTAAGTGTGACGATGCCCTTGGGCATTGCGAAACCAGGGCTGGCAATCCAGGTTCCTTCCCAGTGTTTTTCAGCATTTCCCCTTTCATGAATTCTTGCAGGTAGGGGCCTAGTGACACCCTTGCAGTATGTCTTCAGATATACAAACACATCTCCCCAGGAGTAAATTGGCATGAGAGATACATTTGGGGATGATGATAACAGTCAGTAGACTTTGCTTCTGTTTGTTCTGCCCAGTAGAATCATCCTCAGGCTGGGAGGGACAGAATGAAAATGATTAATTGGGAATCAAATCCTCAAATAAATGAGATGGCAAGAGCATCTAGTTTCACTCCATGCATTCAGATCACCCAGCCCAGACAAACCACTTCCCAAGGTGCTGAAGTAACTTGTAGATATTATTGCTGAGTTACTGTTAGTGATTTTTGAAGAATCATTGTGAAAAGGAGAGATGCCATAGGGCTGGAATCAATCAATTGTCGTTTATTAAGCTAAGTGCTCAATAAAAATTTTATTGTTATTTTTTGTGGTTTACTGCTTTACTATTAAGCACTTAGTGGGATATAAATAAAAAACAGTTTTGGGCAGCTAGGTGGTACAGTGAATAGTGCTAGGCCTGGAGTCGTGAAGACTGAGTTCAAATCCAGCCTCATACACTTACTAGCTGTGTGACCCTGGGCAAGTTGCTTAACCCTGTTTGCCTCAGTTTCCTCATCTGTAAAATGAGCTGGAGAAGGAAATGGCACACCACTCCAGTATCTTTGCCAAGAAAACCCCAAGTGGGGTCACGAAGAGTCGGACATGACTGGAACAACAATAACGACAAAAATAACATCTTGATTTCAAGTAGCTCACAATCTTATGGGGGGAAAACATGCAAACAACTATATATAAGCAAGGTACATACAGGATAAATTGGGGGATGGGTTAGTCTCAGAGTGAAGGTACTAAGAGTAAACAAGACTGAAAGGCATAAATTATGGGTTAGTGCAGTGGTTTCTAAGCAGTCAGGACCCCTTTATCCTCTGAAAAATTATTGAGGATCCCAAGGAGCATTTACTTCTGTGGGCTTTATCTATCAACATTTACCACATTAGAAATTAGAGCATATTATTATGAAAGAGTTTTGGCCTTATGGATCCACTGAAAGTGTGTCAGGGATCCCAGGGGTCCTTGGACCACACTTTGAGAATCTCTGGGCTAGTAAGTTCCTGGTAAAATTACAGACAATTATTAATGGAATAATTTGTGGACATGTAGAAAGGGTAGAGGTGATCATCATGATTCAACATGGCCTTAGTGTCCCAAACTTGCCTCATGTCCTTTGTCAAAAGAATTACTAGACAACTAGATCAAAGGAATGACGAATTTCAGGAAAGCATTTGACAAAGTCTATTATATCCTTGTGGACAAAATGTAAAGACATAATCAGGATGATGGTATAGTTAATTGGGTTTAGAACTGGTTGACTGATCAGCCTCAAAAAGTGCTGATTAATAGATCAGTGACCTCCTGAAAGAAAATTTCTATCTAGTAGAGTGACTCAGAGCACTGTTCTTTTACTATGTCACCATTGATTGCATGCTTACCAAATTTGTGGATGACATGAAACTGAGAAGACTGGCTAATGGATTGGATGACTGCGTCGGATGACATTTAGAATGGATGGGACATTCTAGCTGACAGACTGGACAGATGGACAGGTGGCAATAGGGCCACCTTTTAATAGTGTTAAGTGTGAAGACCTGAACATAGTTGAAAAAAATCAGTGGCACAAGTGTGGGATGAAGGAAAAGTGGCTAGAAGTCAGCTAATATAAAAACTGAGGGTATTATTGAGCACTTGATATGAGTCATTGGTATGATGTCACAACCAAAAAAACCCAACCCAAACAAACCCAGAATTAGTTAATGTAATAATCATCAATAAAAGTATTGTTTCCAGAGTAATGGAAGTGATATGCCCACAGTATTCCTCTCCTCTCTTCTCCTCCCCTCCTCTCTTCTTCCCTCCCTTCCTCCCTCCTTCCCTTCTTTTCTTCCTCCCCCTCCCTTCATCCCTCCTCCCTTCCTTCCTCCCTCCCTTCATCCCTTCCTCTCTTCCTCCCTCCCTCCCTCCCTCCCTTCCTTCCTTCCTTCCATGTCTTGGATATTGTATCTAATTCTGGCTACATTCTAAAAGGGACTTTGCAAGCTGAAGTATGTAAGAAGCCGGTGACTAAGATCATGAAGGACTCGGGAGTTTTTCAATATGAAGATAGTTTGAAGGCACTCGGGATGTTCAGCCCAGAGAAGAAAAGACTTAGGGGGTTCATTATAGCTGTCTTTGGATATTTAAAGGAATGTTATATGGAAGAGGGACTTAAATGAGGGAGCAACAATTGTAAATTACAGAGAGGGAGATTTTTCATCTAAATAAAGGAAAACTATCCTAACATTTAAAGCCTTTTCCCAAAAGGAATGGGTTGCTTCAGAGGGTAATAATTATTGTTCAGATTTATATAGCACTTCACAATTAACAAAATACTTTCTTCACATTACGTACATTAGTTCATCTGACCTTTACAGCAACCCTTTCAGATAGATAACAGCTAGTATTTATAGAGTGCTTTAAGGTTTGCAAAGCACTTTGTAAATCTTAATTCATTTTGTCCTCGTAACAACCCTGGGAGGTCGGTGGTGTTATCTTCATTCTACAAAGGAGAGAACTGAGGCAGACAGGGATTCTAGGTGCAGGGCTCTTGCCACCTTGCCATGCTACAGGGGGTCCCTTATCGCTTCAAGTGTCGGCCACTTGTGGAGGATGCTGTAAACTTATCTGATCTGAGCTGGGAGGTACCTCAGAAGGCATCTAGTCTTACCTTATGGTGTCATAGAGAGGATTTCTTTTTAGGTGTGGTTTGGATTAGATAACTTCTGAGGTCCTTTCAGATTTCGCCATTCAAGGATTCAAGGATTCTGTCACTCACCAACGACTGGAGAACTTTCTCCTTCTTACTCTTAAGAGCTTCCATCTTGGTGGAGAAGCTCTCCTGTAGACCAGCTTTATCAATGAATTTTGAACTCAATAGCCCAGGCATATCAGGTTGTCAAATCTTCAGTCATGCCAGAGGAATGCCCTGGCTGGCTTTGAACAGCAAGAGATTGAATCAGGTCAGACTTATGACTCCAGAAACCAGCACTAGCTCTAGGAGATCTGTTCTTAACTAAATTCTTTTTTACCCACTGCGTGCCTTGGTGGGGGTGTGTGTGTGTGTGTGTGTGTGCTATGTACAGTGGTTGCCATTTCTCAAATGCTGTTCTTCTAGCCATACCATGTGTCATCATCATCAGCAGCAGCAGCAGAGCAGCAATTATAGCTCCTCTGGGCACTATCCCAAGCCCTGGAGATAGGGGATAGAGAGTTAAACTTGTAGTCGGGATGACCGAAGTTCAGGCTCTGCATCTGGCTGGCTGTTATCCTGGCCAAGTTAGCTCCCAGTTATCCATGAAGCTCTGAGACTGGAAAGTGCAGAGTAGGTCCCAGAGGAGGTACTGGGTCTGTGTTGGTAGAGGGACTTTCCTCACTAGGAATTTCATTTACTACTGATGTTGAAGATGGGTCCAGTTCCCTCACCCTCTCCCCATATTTATAGTACTTACCTCATAGGGTTGTTATGTGGCTCAAATAAGATAACGAATGAATATAAAGGGATTTGCAAACCTTGTTGTTGTTGTCTATCTGACTTTTTGTGACTCTATTTGGGGTTTTCTTGGCAAAGGTACTGGAGTGGTTTGCCATTTCCTTCTATAGCTTATTTTACAGATGAGGAACTGAGGCAAGCAGGGTTAAGTAACTTGCCCAGGGTCACACAGCTAGTAGGTGTGTAAGGCCAGATTTGAACTCAGTCTTGCTGATTCTAGGCCTGGCACTATCCACTATGCCACCTAGGTGCCATTTTTGCAAACTTTAAAGGATGACATAAATGTCAACTATAAAGGGGCTTAAGGCAGTCCTCCTTGCCCTCAAGGAACTTACAGTCTAGTTGAACAGACAGGATGTAGATAGACCTAAAAGATAAGTACATTGTGGCCTGTGCTTGGGGCCAAATGCCGAGTGGCCCAGACATCAAACCCAGCAGGCTTTGCAGGGTGGAGTCTCAGGTGCTTCCTAGGGAACAGAAATCAATAGGTAGCTCATTCCTGAGCCATGTGGCCTGCCATGCTTCCTTTGCTGAAAACCATGTGTAAACAGTCGTGTTGGTATTGGAGCAAGATCAAAGCTCATTCCTTCCTAACCTGTAAAAGCGAGCAGGTAAATAAATGGAAACCTTTTTTTTTTTAATTTAAAAGAGAAAGAGAGGGAGACCAAAATGAAAGTTTGTCTCACTGTGATTAAGAGCTGGCCGCTTTCCAAATTCCACCTGCTCTGTGTGGAGCTGTGGTGTCTCATTCCAGTGTCCTCTTACGGGATCTGAACCCTGGGGCCTTAGGTAACAATACACCCAGTGTTTGCCAAGGATAACAATAGCAAAACAGCTACAGGGGAAGGCATTAGTGGCAGCTTGAAATCATAACATGCAGAGGCTAATAGGCTAGGGGTCGAATGGTGAGAACAGACTGCTGGGAGGCAGTAGCTGCTGGTTCTGCCACTGACTCACTGTGTATCTTTAGGAAGGCATTTAACCTGTCTTTTCTTTGGTTTCATCACACCTAAGCCCTTTTTTATTGCAAATATTTTCCCTTGGTACTATTGGCACTGGCTCCTGCAGTGCCTGGTCAAAGCAAATTCTTGTAGAACCATGGCTATACTTTATTTCATGGAACAGATGTGGATAAATTCTTTTGGGTGTGTTTGAATAGGACCATGATCTTCTCACTGACTTTCTCCTCACCCCTAAAAGAATGTAAGTTCCTTGAGGACAGGGGCTGGTTCGTTTTTACTTTTGTCTCTCTAGTACCCAGCCAGGCACATAGTAGGCACTTAATAAATGCTTGCTAAGTGTTTGTTGTTGACTTATGACATACTTTCTTCCATTTTTAAAAATAAGTTTAATTGACATCTTCTGTTTCTCACATTATCATAGTTATCCCAAGTATCTCTTCCTGTCCCCTTCTCAGAGAACCATGCCATGTAACAAATAGTATTTTCATTATATGGGGAGAAAAATCAGCACAATTTATCAATACATTGAAAAAGTCCAAAAAAATGTGCAATCAGTACACCTGTAGTCTTCTTGCTTCTACAAAGGAGTGGATTGAGGGGATCTTCTCATGTCCCTTCATTTGAATCCTGCTTATATCCTTATAATTTTGTTACACTTACTTATGATTTTTTTTGTTACATAGTTTATTCATTTACATTGTTTAAAACATACTTTCATAAGGGAAAGGTAAGGATGGAGCAGAAACAGAGAGGTCTGGGGAGCTGGATTCTAGTTCCAGCTCTGGGGCTGCCTGGCTAGTTGGCTATCCCAAGTCACTTTGGGAACCTCAAATAACTACTCTTGCTTATATAGCACAACAGAGTTTATGAAGCAGTTTCCTCTCAACAAAGTTGTGTAGGAAGGTAAAACAATATTCTTATGATCCCCATTTTACAGATGAGAAAACCAAGACTAGGAGTTGAAGTGACTTGTCCAGAGTCAGACAAGTAGAACGTGTAAGAGGTGGGTCTGGAACTCAGGTCTTCTTACTCTTAGTATAGTGCTTTTCTCCTTATACAGCTCACTGACTTCCCAGAATACGGGTGACTGGGAGAATTGGATTAGATCTACTCTCCTGGCAGACCCATTAACACCCTAGCACTCAGTAGCACACATTATGGTTCCACATTAGCTGGATTTCACCTTAGGAAGTGGACAACTGGGTCTTGAAGTAATAAATATATTTTAATCAAGGAGCCAGGGTAGAAAACCTCTCTAGAATCTGGTACATTGCCTGGTCACTTAAGGTAGACTTTTGCTTACTTTAGAGGCAGCTAGGTGGCCACAGTGGATAGAGTGCTGGGCCTTGGAGTCAGCAAGACTTGAGTTCAGATCTACCCTCAGACACTTATTTAGCTTTGTGATTGACCCTAGGTAAGTGATTTCACCTCTCAGTCTGTTTTCTCATCTGTAAAATGGGGATAATTTTTTTAAATTGTTTTTTAAAAAAATTTTTAGGGGGATAATTATTAACAGCTACCTCCCATTGTTGTTGTGAGGAACAAATGAAATAATATTTGCAAAGTGCTTTACAAATAAACCTTAAAGCACTATATAAATGTTAACTATTATTACTAATAATGCTGATTATTAGCAACAGTAGTGATTATTAGTAATAATAATAGCTATTAGTAAATAGAAACAAAAACATCTCATAATTATTATTGTTGCAAAGACTAAGCTAAGGAAACCTGGTGGTAATTTATTTATTTATTCTTTTTGGGGAAGTGAAGGGATCCTTTCCTAATATGAAAGATATATTTTAGTAGACTTGGTTTAGTTTAGTAGGTATTTAATAGGCTTAGATTTATAATACATTGGATTTCCTTAAAATGGGGCACAATTGAATTGTAGATTGTAGAATCAGGTAGAACTATCTGAAGAACTAATTCTTGGCTCTGTGAAAAGGAGACAAGTGACACTTGCTATCTATCCTGTGTTTTGTCATAAAGAGGCCAAAAAAGTGAGAAGAAAGGAGATAGATGATAGATGATGGGAAGGAATGGAAGTGTAGAAAGAACATTAGGACAGACACCAGGAGACTAGAATCTTGTTTGGGTTTCCTCTAGCTCGTTGTGTGACCGTGTGCCAGTCGCTTTACTTTTCTGCTTCATTTTCCCTGTCTGTAAAGTGTATAGATATTATGTGTATATGTGTATGTATCTAACTAGAGAGAAACATTTCTTTAGCACTTCAAGGTTTGTCAAAATGCTTTATGTCACATGCGTTTTATCTTTTAATTCATCCAACAACTTCCAGATAAGAATTATTCCCATTTTCTAGATGAAGAAAATGAATCTCAGAGAGCTTTAATGCCCTTCCTTTGTTTTCACGGTTAAATGTAGAATTTGAACCCAGGTTCCTCCTGACTCTAAGTCTAGCTACTTTCTACTATTCTGCAGGATTACAGAAAGCTCAAAAGCAATGTGAAACACACAAATTTAAAGACATCTCCATGCCAAATGTTCAAACGGTCTATTTGTGCCCGACCTGTGGTAGAGCCTTCCGAGCGCATATTTGGCCTGATCAGCCACAGTCAGACACACTGTACCTTGACCCCAACATAGTGATGTCATTTTGGTCCTCCTCAAGTGTGGAGGACAATAACAAAACAACTATTACTCTGCTTCTTATAGTAATAACATGTACTTCACAGAGTTGTTGTGGCTCAAATTTATTCATATATATAAAATATAAACCATTAAGTACTCCATTAATGTACTTCATTAATGTCAGTTGCCATCGCTGTTATTATTATTACTATTACCACCATTATTCCCCGTGTGCCCCCCCTCTAATCCCATTGTTTCTCTCCCATAGATTTCTGCAGAAGCTTAGGCTTGGTGAACTAATCCGGGAAAGAATCTGATACTTCCCCATCTCCTTATAACTGAAGGATATGGATAGGGAATGGACCTTTGTGATTTCCTCAGTATAGGGAATTCCCAGAGGAGGGAACACCCTCTACTAATGCAGGTTGCCATCTTCTCTGCAACTTATAGTCTAGGATAGTTGCCTAGGGCACATAGCCAGGACTGAACCAGTATCAGAGGTGGGACTTTTGGGCTGACTATGAAGCCAATTCTCTGTCCACTAGGCAACACTATCTGTCCTCACTGAAGACTGTAGTTAAATGAATGCCATTTGTGTGACAGGTTGTGGTGTGGTGGGGGATTGAGAAGGTGGCACAGAGCCAGAGAGCTAAACATTTATCTCAGCTTTTCTATTGACTTGTATGTGGCCCAGGGTAAGTCACTTAACCTATCCGTGTCTCAAATGCCTCATCTATAAAAAGGGAAATGGTAACACTGACCTGCCTCATAGGGATGCTAGAAGGAATAACTAATAAAATTGGTGCTAAGGTACTTTGCAAATCTAATGTGTTTAATATAAACATGTATAATAAGGTCCCTAGGATTAATTGCATCTGAGCTTTGGAGCCTGGTCTCCTGACATGATAATCTGTCAGTTTTCACAATCACATCAGAGCAACTTCTGTGACCCTGGTGGGATTTTCTTCATTTGTAATTCTTCATTTGATGGCAGGAGGAAGGACGCTTTTTTCATAAACCTGGAACTCTCCGTCAGAATGTCTGTGACAGCCACATCTGGGCAGGTGCTAAGCCCCATCAGTGACCCACAGAGAAGCACATTTGTGCTGGTTCTGAATGCAATGATGTGTTTGTTTAAATGACAGCTGTTGTCATTGGGTAGAGCTGTCAGTGCTTCAAAATCATGCTTTTGGAGTTGAGAGAAGAGATGGTCTGTCTAATAAAGCCCCAAGTCCTTGGCTTAGCATTTGGGACCCTCCATGATCTGCTCTTCAACCTGTCTGTTTCCATTTTTTTCCACTGTTCTCCTGTCTGTATCTAATGCTTCAACCAAATTAGACATGCCTTGAAATCTTCCATTTCTTCACCTTTGTTTCTTTACTTTATCAAGTGATTTGTAAACGTTAACCTCACAACGTAAATGTGACCTCTCTTCTGTCGAAATAGCTACATGTCCTTCAAGGCCTACTTAAGTACCACCTCCTCCTTAAAGTCTTCCCTGACTAGCCAAGATATCCCCCTCCTCTCCCATATTTTGTTTGCACTTAAAAAATTTTTTTAAGGGCATCTAGGTGGTACAGTAGATAGAGTCCTGGGCCTGGACTTAGGAAGTTATTATTGTTGTTTTTCAGTTGTGTCTGACCCTTCATGACCCTATTTGGGGTTTTCTTGGCAGAAAGACTGGAGTGGTTTGTCATTTCCTTCTCCAGCTCATTTTACAGATGAGAAAACTGAGGTAAACAGGGTTAAGTGCCTTGCCCAGGGTCACACAGCTAGTAAATATTTAGGGCCAGATTTGAACTCAGGAAGATGAGTCTTCCTGACTCCAGGCCCCACACTCTATCCACTGTACCACCTAGGTTCCCAGAGTTAGTAAGACCTGAGTTCAAATCCAACCTTTTGTAGTTACTACTTAAATGACTTTGGGAAAGGCAGTTTAGCCTTTGTTTGCATCAATTTTCTCACCGGTGGAATGAGGATGATGATAGCACCTACCTTCCACTGTTATTGTGATGATCAGATGAAATAATATTTGTAAGGTCCTTGGCATATAATAAGCACTATATAAATGCTTATTCTCTCCACTCCTTTTCATATCTCTCTTAACACATCTTATCTTGTAGTTAAATGTATATACACATATGTATATGTGTGTGTATATACATCTATATATGTATATGTACATATACATACATATATATAAATAAAGAGAGGATCAGGAGAGAGAGAGAGACAGAGACAGAGACAGAGAGCGAGAGTGCTTGTACTTTCTACTAGATTTTAGACTCCTTGAGGGCGAGGACCATGGCATAGTCACAACATCCAGTATAGGGCTTTTTACACGGTAGACACTCAATATCTGTTCATTGCATGAATAAATGATGACTCTTTCCTCCCTCTCATGTTTCTAGGGCAAGTTGTTGCTTATTAAAATATGCTTTAGAAATGCAGGGAGCCCTCATTTTGGGAGCAGTTGTAAGTTAAATAAACAAACCATTGGTTTGAAAACTGAAATGGCAGCCCAATTTGTATATTACAGATAGCTGCTATAGAGAGGCAACCCAGTCAGGTGGAGAAAGTGCCTGGCTTTGGAATTAGGACGTCCTGGGCTCAAGCCTACCCTTGATACACAGTGACTGTGTGACCCTGAGCAAGTCACTTCTCAGTGTCCCAGACAATTCTCTAAGATTATAAGTTTCAGAGCAGGTATTGATACGCATGAGTAGAGGGGGCTCCCTCCTTGGGAGTTCCCTGTACAATGAAATTGCACATCTAGCAAAGAAGAAAAAAAAAGCAAGAGAGACTTTTAGGGAATAGCATCTTTCCTATGTATCACTTTGGCTGGACTGCAAGTTCTTCTACCACAGCTTCTTGAGGGCACAGGCTGTTTTGTTTTTGTCTGTGAATCTCCAAGACCTAGCATAGGGTCTGAAAACCAGTAGGGGCTTCACATACACCCATGGAATTGACTTCATCCCTCACTGTACCAGGAATAAGTTTGAGGATGAATACTGGCCAATTGATTAATTGGCTTATGTGTGGACCCTAATCTTTGTATGGAGTTATGGTTCTGCTCTTCTGATCCATACCTGTGATGTCAGTAGCCTGGTCAACTCCCTCTACTAATGAAGAAAACAACTGTTCTGCATCTTCTAGTCTTAGAGAGACAGTGAAGTGTTGAAGGGGATAGAGTATGAGACCTGGAGTTAGGAACACTCGAGTTCAAATGTGGCCTCAGACACTTGCTATCTGAGTGACCCTGAGCAAATCACCTGACCTTTGTCTGCCTCAGTTTCCTCCTCAGTAAAATGAGGATAATAATAGTGCCTACCACCCAGGGCTGTTGTAAGAATCAAAGGAAATACTATTTGTAAACCTCATTGTAAACTTTGAAGGGCTAGAAAATGCTGCTAATGTTATTATTATTATTATCATATAGGCTCAGATAGAAATTATATAGCTAGTAACTGTCAGAAGAGAGAATCTCTTAACCCCAAGTCCAGGGTTTTTTCTGCTATGATACCTCTCTTGTGGCGGCGAAGTACCTGATATAATTTATGAAGACAAGTTATGTCACTGATTAACACCAAGCCTAGCAGTCACTTAATTTGCCTGTACAAGTCTAAAACAACTAGTTTTTTTTTTAAAGAAAAAGTCCAGTAGTCAGTTGGCTGTTCTGTCTATGCAATGCCAAAATTCATTTAATCTTTCTCAACTGACTTGATAGAATGGACTGGTTGTGTTGGCACTGAGAAGTCACAATCTGGGTGTCTGCTTCTCATCTGCTATGCATTCTCCCTCAGGATTGTCATCAGTTTCTTATAGTGTGGAGAGGATTTGGTTCACAGATGGGAGCATCTCAGCTATGCCATTGATTAAAGAGTCTTTAGGGCAGATGCATTCCTCTCACGTCACATAGGCACTGTTAGCTGCGAGACAGTGAGCTTGGCCATGGATGCTGGTGCCTTCTTTCCATGATGTGTTTGTGGCTGAGCAATACGAAAAGCTTGGCGTTTCTCTGTCATATCTGGCTATTGCTGATAACTTGCGAACAAGTTTTTTTTTTTAAAATGTTTTATTGATGTCTTTTGTTTTCCATCAGTCATTTCTGAATGTGTCATGAAGACCTCACCCCTGTTGAACCCCCCCCCTTGTAACAAAGGAAAGCCATTTACAAAAACAATGGATACAGTGACTGAATCTAACAATGTATGCAATATTCTATTCCCATAATCCCTAGCCTGCTATTATTCTAATTGTTTTTACTGTCCTCCAAGCCTACTTTTCCTTCTTTATTCTTCCCTCCTCTTCCTCTTCTTCCTCCACTTTTCCTTTTCTTCTTCCTCCTTCTTCCTTTCCTTCTCTTCGTTCTCCTTTACCTCCTCTTCTTCCTCTTACCCTTTTCTTCTTTCTCTTGCTTCTTTTTCTCCAGCTCCTCCTCTTCTTCCTCCTCCCCTTTTCCTCTTTCTCCTCTTGTTCCTCCTTTTTTCTCCTGCTCTTCCTCCTCCTCCTCTTCCCACTCTCCTCTTCCTCTTCTTCCTTCTATTTTTTTTCTCCTCCTTTCCTTCCTCTTCCCCACCATTTGTGGCAGCAACAGCATTCTCTTCTCATCCTTTGTATTCTGTGTTGTATCAAAGATCATGGAATCATTGATTTAGAATTGTAGGCATGTAGAGGACATATAGCCCAATTCCCTCATTTTGCAGATGAGGAAACTGAGGTTTAGAGAGGTAAATTGACTTTGCCAAGGTCACACAGGCTCTAAGTGGCAGAAGTGAGATTTGAATCCAGATCCTCTGATTCCAGGCATAATATTTTGTGCAAAGTGTATGACCACTAAATATTTGCTTAGTGGATGAACAAAGATTCAGTAGGTGTTTATTTGCATGTGGTCCTGGGGTAGTGAGACATGCATGGTTCCTATCTTGAAGCTTTCTTTAATTGAAAAAAATCCTTGTAGGCTACCCTTCCACCACCTTCACATTTTTCATTTCACATTGAAGATCCATTTTGATTCCCTGTTTTTTCTTCTTGGAATGGTTTCCTTATTTCCTCTAAAAGAAATGGAAATGCTTCATCATGGACTTTCAGGTTCTTGAATGCTTATTGAAGGTTAATATTCCTAATGCATCACTTTGATCATCTTATCTTGCTTAGCAAACTTCAGTGGTTCCCCACTCCCTACAGGAAAAACTCCAGACTCCTTAACTTGGCATTCAAGAATCTTCATATATTTAACCTTCATTTCCAGACTGACCCACCCGTTGTCCTACAAGAACTCACTGTTGCATCCAGATTCTCCCTTAAACATGATTTTAGCTTCCTACCTCCATGCTTCTGCATAGCAGCTAGGCAGCTAGGCGGTACAGTGGTTAGAGCAATGGGACTAGAGTCAGGAAGACTTGAGTTCTAATCTAGCCTCAGACACTTATTAGCTCTGTGACCCTGGGCAAGTCCTTAACCTCTGTCTGATCTGAGTTTCCTCAATTGTAAAATGGTGATAAAAGCCTCTATTTCCCAGGGTTGTTTTGAGAATCAAATGGAATATTTGTAAAGTACTTAGTATATGCCTTGCATGTACTAAGTGCTTAATAAATGCCTGTTCCCTTCCCTCCCCTCTTTCCTTTTCTTCATGCCATACCATCCACATGGGATATGTCTCCTTCTTTCCTTTGCCTATCCATATTGCACCCACTATTCATCACCAAGCTCAAATCTCACCTCCTCCGTACCACTTTCCCTGGGTATCTTAGTTTTAGGCGATTTCTTTCTCTTCTACACTCCTAAAGCAATTACCATTTCTTCAGTTCCTCTGGTATTAATCACATTTTGTGACATCTCTCCTACTATTGTAAAATGTAAGTTTCTTGAAAGCAGGGATTGTTATATCCCCAGTGTCTAACACAAGTGAGTGTTCAATAAAATCTTGTTGAGTTGAATTGCCTTTCACATAGAAGGCCTCCATAGACAAAGGCAAATTTAATTTGATTTTTATTGGTTTGGAAGTTTCTCCACCCTGTGGCCCTTTTCCTACTCCCATCTTAGCTTGCTGATTTGTTTCGTCTCACCTCCAAACCTCAACACATTACATTTTCTAATACTATCCTTTGCCTATGCCATTCTGTTCAGCTGCAGCCCTCCTTTCTGCCAATATGTTGACCCCTACCATCAACCTTTTGCTCATAGTCATCAGAAAACGAAGAGGTCCTTTTCTTTAAAAAAAATTATTTATGATGGTGATGTCATTTTATCCATTACTGGGTCTCTCTGCCAGCCCTTTCCAGTATGTTCCTCTAGACTATAGTAATTTTCCATTTAAATTTCCTTTTTATAGATATCCTGTGAATCTCTGATATAAGCACATTGATCCTGATTCTCTAGTCTGTATACTATAAATCTCTGAATTAGCTTACTAGTAATCCTATCTGCACACCACCTTTGTAGATTTCTGGGAAATCAGAGCATCCCATAAACCTGCATCAGTGTGTGTTTTCCTCCCTTCTCCACCCCTCTGAGTATAGGTTTTTCTTTTTCTTTCTCATTTTATATCATCTATAAGACCTTTATCATTTTTACTTGTAGGAACCTTAATGTTAATTGCCTTTGGAATGACAATGAATTGACAAGGCCTTAGAAAGAGACTTTAAGCCTAATTTCTGTAAACATATATTAAGTATCTACTCTGTGCCAGGTACTGGGTTAAGTACTGGGATACAAAAAGAGATGAAAGACAGTCCCTACCCTCAAAGAGCTTACAATCTAATAGAAGAGTCAACAAGCAGCCAAATATCTACAAACTGTATATAGGATAAATAGGACATAGCATGTTTCATAATGAGTGCTCTGGAATCGTGGTTAATTATTGTGTTGGTTAGAGTTTGTAAGAATTTTCAAAGTTGTTCTTACATTGTTGTTATTGCGTAAATTATTCTCCTGGGTTTGCTCTCCAACACCTAGCTAAAAAAGAAAGAGAAACAAAACCCATAGTCAAGCAAAACAAATTCTGTTACTGGCCGTGTCCAAAAAATATATGTCTCAATTTGTGACCTGAGTTTATCACTTCTCTGTCAGAAGATAGTAGCATTCAGTCAGTTAGTAGACATTTATCAAGTGCCTACTATATGCCAAGAGGAAGCGAGGTGGATCAATGGATTGATCACTGAGCCTGGAGTCAGGAAAAACTGAGTTAAAATCTGGTCTCAGACACTTACTAGCCGTGTGACCATGGGCAAATCACTTAACCTCTGTTTGTCTTAATCTACTGGAGGAGGAAATGACAAATTACTTCAGTATCTTTGCCAAGAAAGCCCCATGGTCAGTATTGGCATGTTATGTATGGGCCATGGCAGGTTCCCCACCCCTGGTTCATGGGGTCACAAAGAGTCGGACACAACTGAACAACAACAAGAGCTATATGCCAGGCACTGTGCTAAGTGCTGGGGATACAAAAAGAGGCAAAAATAGTCTCTGCCTACAAGAAGCTTACAATCTAATGGAGTCGACAAGCAAACTAATAGGTACAAACTATATACAGGATAAATACTTTTCTGGAATTGTGGTTTGTCACTGTATTGGTTAGAGTTTATAAGAATTTCAAAGTTGTTTGTCTTTACATTGTTGTTATTGCTAAATTGTTCTCCTGGTTTTGCTTACCTCACTCTGCATCAGTTCATACAAATCTTCCCAGGTTTCTTTGAAACCATCCCCTTCCTCATCTCTTACATCACAGGAGATTCCCATCACATTCTTATGCCAGAACTTATTCAACCCTTCGCCAACTGATGAGCTCTCCCTTAGTTTCTAGTTCTTTGCCACCACAAGAAGATCTAATGTGTAGATACGGTTTATTTTCTACTCACAGACCTGCTGTGTTCAGTGAAAAATCCCATCTTGATCTTTGGCAGACTGGTCTGTTGTGTTCCCACCCTGTTTTGTTCGAAAGCATGGAAAGGAGGAATAAATAAGTGGGAAGGGGAGGGGAGAGGGGCCTTCTATGTAAGTAAGATTAATAAAGTGGGCAGGTGGAGGGAGGGGGAGCAGGAGGTGGGCAGGTAGAAAAATTATTTTAAGGGGGCCAGGGGAAAAGAAAGGAGTAGAAGGAATAACAAAAGAAAAAAATGTGCCTACATTAGCGTGCTATAATTTTCCCAAAGAATTGCCATAGAAATTGAATTTCATCCTCTCTACTATGCATAAATTTGAGGAGAACAATTTACCTGTGCTGTTCATTTCATGTCATCAGTATTCTTTCCTGTCTCGAGGATCACTCAGTAGGACTCATTTCGTATATTATCATCTGGGACCATTCAGCATTCATTTCTTCACACTGATTTTGCTGCCAAGTGTTCCCTTTCAAGTCAGAAGGCATCATTAAGTATATATTTTATTTTGCATCGCCTGTTATTTCACCCTTTAGTTCATTAGTTTGCATTCAGAATTCTCAGGCCCAAATCAATAGCTTGGACGTTGAGTATACATCCTGCTTTCTCTTTTCAGCATTAGCAATTCCTTTCTCTGACTAGATTTCCCCCCCCTCTCTTCAGGAAGTTGTTCTGGGCGATGAATAATTAGTGTGTTTAGCAGAACATTAGCAGCTCTCAAATCTTATTCAACGAAGAACAAGGCACCCCCTGGGATGGAAAGATGGAGATAAAAATTAGTTAAGGGAACTCCCCTTAGAAGAACAATGCTCCACCCCCCTCTTCTTTTATATTGTTTTCAGCACCATTCATTCTGTTTGCTCCTCTTCCAAAGGAGAGAAAGTATAATTAATTGCTGAAGTATTAGTATTATTACACTACATCTACATAGAGCTTTGCATTGTGCAGACCACTTTACAAGCCTTCTCTCATTTGACCCCCAACAACTTCGTTTGATAAATACTCAAGGTATTATTGTTGCCATCGTATAGACAAGAAAACTGAGATGCCGAGAAGAGTGACTTGCCCAATGGTCATAAGGCTAGTATTAGAGATAGGATTTGAACCCAGGTGTTCCTGATTTTTGTGTCCAATACCACCATCTATTATACTACACTGCTGCCTCTAGACATTAGATGCTTGTGGGTACTAACCCTATATTGGTTATCTAACCCCAGGAAATTTGCCTGGCTTTTCTGTTTTGACCTCTCTAAGAGGAGGCAACCTTAGTCTCATTCAGGATGGTTTTGATGACCACAGCCTGGTGCCTAGTAGGTGTTTAATAAATGCTTGTTGACTTGACTTTGATTGAGGCAGCAAAATACTCTTACGCTAATTAGTATTTTAATATCAATTCACATAGTCTTACATATAGTCTTAGTGCAGCTTTAAGCTATTAAAACTTGAACCTTACAAAGCACTTTCTTTACAACCAACAGTGAGGGATGTAGTGTAAATATTCTTATCACCCCCATTTTTCTTGTAAGAGTTATAAGGTGGAGGGTGGGGGACGATGATATGACAGCTGTCTTGAGGGATTTGAAGGACTGTCATGTGGAGGAGAAGCCAGTCTTCTGTGTGGCCCTAGAGGGCAGAACTAGGAGCAGTGGGTGAATGTTCCAAAGACATAGACTGGAATCGAGATCAGGAAAAATGTCCTGACCATGGAAGCCATCCCAGAGTGAAATAGAACAACTGCCTGGGGACAAGTGAGTGACTTCCCTTGGACTGGAGGTCCTCAAGCAGAGCAGGATGACCACTTGTCAGAGGCGTCATGGAGGAGATACTGAGCAGGACTGAGTTGGATGAAAAGGTGGATTCTGAGCTCCATTTTAATTTGATTTTGTCTCTGGGCTCCAAGTCCAGGACTCTTTCCTCTACACTATTCTGCTGCCCCTGGAAAACAAAGGAATAAATACCTGACCAGCACCTGTCTCACCAGATGTCATAACTTTGCTCCTTTTAGAAACCAGCAGTTATTTCCTCTACATTGCCTGTCTATGGCTCTGAATGAGACTTCTGACTTGTTCATGCAGGATAAGTGAGACTGCCTGAAGGGGAAGGGAAGAAGGGAAAGAGTGTTGGAATGTTACCTTTGGGTCCCATTAATGGTATTAGTAAGATAATGAAGCCCTCAAGCAGGCTGCCATCTACGGAGACCTGAAAGGAACAGATAATTAGTTGTAAAGGGGAAAAGGCAAGTTTCTGACCCTTCTCTTCTCCCCTCCCCTCCCCTCCTCTCTTCTCCCTTCCCCTCTCCTCCCCTCTCCTCTCCTCTCCCCCTCCTCTCCCCCTCCTCCTTCCCCTTTCTCCGTCCCTCTCTCCTCTCTTCTCATCACAGAACAAATTGAAAATCTCTTTCCAGTTCATTGAGGTCTTCCATACTTAGAGCAATAGCAGCCCCTGAGGCTATTGGTGAATACAGTAACCCCTGCATCATATGTCATGCCTGGAGAGGGGTTTCACTGGTTTTCCTTTGGATTAGTCTGGGAGGCTCCAGCTTTTAAAGATTAATGAAGAGACTTCAGACTATAGTATGACGCCTTTCTTTAGCTAGATTGCAAAGTAGTTGAAAGGTCTGGGTCAAAAGCAGACTGTTCTCATTTCTCTCAACATAATCAATTCTTATACCTCGCATGTTTCCTAGAGTGATGTTCCCAAGAAAATATTGACAGCTAGTAATTAGCTCATCTGTTTGCTCTTCTCTAGGCTGGAAGAGGAAGAACAGCAGCTGAAAAGTCCTTTATGAATTCCTTGTCTCTGCTTTGCACTGTGTGGATTAGAACATCAATTCTTGAACCAAATAAATCCAGTCACCTGCCTTTAATCAGAACCTTTGTGATTGATGATGAAGATGAGGATAGGCAGTGGGAGCTAAGGTTTGAATTGCATTATGACACTAAAGAAACCTTCGAGTAGCTTTCAAAACCTTATTTATTTTTATGAAATAAATTCTTTGTTTAAGGCAGTTAGGTTCTGACCACATTGTCTCCTGGGAAGAACTGAGATGAGGGCTAATTCACCTCTACCTTTTTATGAGATTGTTCCCTTAAAGAGCATGAGCAGAGTCAAGGATTTCTGCCCAGAGTGCATCTGGGTATTTGCCTAGTCAAATATGAAACCATAGGCTACTAGGATCTAAATCATCTCAACCTCTTCATTTTATGGGATTGGGGAGAGTTGTGGTCTGGAGAGGTAAGACCATAAGTGGCAGAGCTGGCATTTGAACCCAGATTTCCTGGTTCCAGGAAATAGTCTTTCAGTTACTTTGTGCTCCAAAGGTAATGGAGGAGTAGTGACCTGGTGCTCAGGGAGATATTTTGCCTAGCGATCTGGCATCATGGAGGTTTCTTTTGCTTTGTACAAGCAGTCCAAGCTCAGGCAGACAGAATTCTGGTTTCTAAGCAGTAACCCTTGCCTCCTTTTTTTTTTCCTACTAAAAAATAATAGACCTAGATCCTTCTCTTGCATTAGCTACATAGTAGCCAGGGATTCCAGGCAGGAAGCAAACCAGTTTTTATGTCTGGTTGTCAGCAGTGGTGACAGAATCAAGGGATCATAGATTTAGAGCTGGAGGGAACCTTCTATGTGTCTGGATTTGTCAGTTTTATTTGCAAGAGAATAAGTTTCCTGAGAGGTGGGGCTGTTACCATTTCTGTTCATCTTTAAGCCTATAGATTGTGAGTATCATTTGCACAAAATTTTTGTTAAAAATCCAAAGGAAAAGCAACCTATAGGCAGGCCGTGTCCAGTCCAACCACACCTGATTACAGCTAGGTTTGTAGGAAGTGGTGATGTTGAGCCTGGCAAAGAGAAGAACTAAGGGAAACATGATAACTGTTTCAAACATGTGAAAAGCTGACCTGTGGAAGAGTGATTTTAGAGAGGGAGAGTAGCTTAGTGAATAGAAGAGTAGCGTCAGAGTCAAGCAGCTAGCTGGTGCAGTGCATAGAGCACTGGGCCTGGAGTCAGGAATACCCCAGTTCAAATCTGGCCTCAGGCACTTACTGGTTATGTGACCCCAGGCAAGTCACTTAACCCTGTTTGCCTCAGTTTCCTCATCTGTAAAATGAGCTAGAGAAGGAAATGGTAAACCACTCCAGTATCTTTGCCAAGAAAACCACAAATGGAGTCACAAACAGTTGGACATGACTGAACAACAACAACAAAAGCCTCAGAGTTGGCAAGATCTGGGTTCTGCCTCTAATACATACTGACTGGGTGATGTGACCCTAGAAAATTCTCAGTGCAACTCTAACTTGCAGAGTAGGTGCCAAACTTGCAGTGGTAAGAGGCAATTTCCTATACTTATCATGTCTGGTCCAAAAAAGAAAAAAAATATCTATTGTATTTGCCTCTGGAGGTCAACCCATGACCAATGGATAGAAGTTATGGACAGGTTGATATGGACTCAACAGAAGGAAAAACTTCCTAATTGGTTTTTCCAGATGGAATGGGCTGCTGTCTCCAAACAGAGTCTAGATAAAATCGTTGAGCTTGTCATAAAGAAAATTGATAAATCATTTGGGGACTAGTAAGGATGATTCAGTGATTTTAAGGACAACGAGACGGGGCCTCAAATAAATTAGATGGCTTGTTCACTATGCACTAACTAGTCTGTGGATTATTTGAGAATACTTCATTACCTCTGTAGATGTGGGCATACAAATGTAGAAAAACTAAAGTTCATCTTCATCCATTTTGTGCTTCTGTTCTTAAGGCTATGCTCAGGCATGCAGTTGTGCCAAACTGTCTAGATACTTTCTAAATTGCTTTGATACAGCCAAATATTTAGAAAGTTGGTAAATTGAGGAGGTGATAATTTTGGAAGGTCTAAATCTCAGTGGTTTCATCGAGGTGTTTGTAGGTGAGGTGTTCTCTTCATTGGCACAAATTACAACTCCTGTATACCCTAATAGCCTATTACATGTATGGCTATTACCAAACATTTCATCACCTGGTGGTCAACCTGGTGATGAGACCTTAATGAACTTGGCTAGACTGGCCCTTGGGTAGCAGCCAAGGGCCTGCCAGCAGGTCCACATCTGAAGCCCTTCCTGCTTAGTATATACCAGACTTGGAGTCTTATGGTGCAACCTTGGGGATCCAGGGTCTTTTCCACCCCACAGTGAAACATGACAGCAGGAGATTAGTGGTAAAAGGGGTGATAATCAAATCCTAAAATGATCCTTCATTTTATAAAAGGATTTAGCAGGAGGCATCTTCTTAGTACATTTGTAATTTGAGGTTTTTGTTTTTTTTTTAAACAAAATAGATACACACACACACACACACACACACACACACACACAGAGCTTTATCTGGATCCTAGCTGGTCGATGCAAGGAGTAGAGTATAGGACCAGGAGTCATGAAGAGCTAAGTTCATATTCACCCTCAGACACTTTCTAGCTGAATGACCCTGGGCAAGTCACTTAGCCACTTTGTATGCCTCAGTTACCTCATCTGTATAATGGTGATAGTATTAGTACCTACTTTACAGATTTGTTGTGAGGGTCAAATGAGATAGCATAAAGTGAAGTGCTTTGCATGTATAAATGCAAGCTATTATAGCTATTACATAAAGCAAGGTCTGTGCTTTTATTAGGCATTTGTCAGGTTTCTTTTCTATAGTAATTACTATATTTTGTTTTCTTTTATTCTAAAATTATTTTTTGGATTTATTTTAATTCTTATAGTCATTAGTCCACAAGTGTTTAATCTTCAGGTTTCAAATGCTTATAATGATGGTCATGGAATCATAGAATCATAGAGCTAGAAGAGACCTTTGAAATGAATGAGTCTCTCATTTCTGTCATTTCACAGATGAGGAAACTAGGCCCATAGATGTGAAGTGATTTGCTGGCTTCCAGTCCAGGAAAACTTTAAGTGCTAACATTTAATTTTACCTTCATATTTCGTTGTATATGTTGTTGTTTTTCAGTCATGTCTGACTCTTCATGACCCCATTTGGGGTTTTCTTGGCAAAGATACTGGAGTGGCTTGCCGTTTCTTCTCCAGTTCATTTTGCAGATGAGGAAACTGAGGCAAACAGGACTAAGTGACTTGTTCAGGGTAACACAGCTAATAAGTGTCTGAGGCTGGATTTGAACTCAGGTCTTTGTGATTCCAGGCCCAGTGCTCTATCCACTGTGCCACCTGGCATATTTTTATTATATGTGTGGTTTTTGGTAATCCATATTAAGATGTGTTTCCTTTTTCCTGAATCACTGTGATTTGGCTTTATGTGCGAGGATAACGTCTAGTGTGCTGTACACCCCATATTATGGTAGGCCAATGGCTGTTTCCATGTGCTAAGCCCATTAAAAAGTGACAGAATTAATAAATGCCTCTGATCTGAGTATCTCTGTGTTGTCTTATTAATGTAACATTCTTGTGGAAGAAGGGGAAGTTATAATAACCCTTGTTTTTTAGTAGAAGCTTGGGAATGTTGCTGGAGCCTGGATGTTCTTTTCCATTTCTCATTTTGTCTTTCTCCCCACCAACCTTTGAATTTCAATAACAATCTTTAAAATATCACTGATAAATTCTAACTTGTGATGAATGGAATGGGCAGAGAAGTTTGAAGACCCATTAACATCATGGTAATTATAAACAAAAATACTCCATAGGGACAGTTCATAATTCCCTTTTTTTGTTTTTCCTTCCCAGCTTTGTTTATTTTTTTTTAAACATAAAATGTAATTCCTGGAGGATGGTGTTTGTGTCCTGTAAGAGTCCATCTGCTCATGCTACTTATCTCCTACCTGAAGCCATGATTTTCCATTTGGAGCATCATAATCATTTTCACAGCGACTCAATGTAATTTCACACATAGCAGATTATGACTTCAGGTGGGGATCGAGCAGTGCAAAATGATTAACCCTTTAAGCTTAGAGATTCCATTTTATTCCAGTTTCCTTAACAACCAAAAGAAGGGAAGGAGATGTACGGCCTAAAGCAAGCAAAGGCAATGTGGGATCCTATTTAAATGATTTGCTCCAAATGTCCTCCAAACAGACTCTCAGGGAGGCACTAAAATTTTTCCATTTTGTCAGTTCCTTGAGAGCAGAGGTGTCTCCATCTTTGTATCCCCAGCATCCAGAACAATTCCTGGCAGGTAGGAGGTGCTTAATAAATGCTTGTTAAATCAAATTGAGATCCAAAAAGTGCTAGACAGGTTTTTCTAGAAAGAAAAAGCAAGACACCAATACAAACAGTGAATGAATGAATGCATGAAAAATAACTTATTACCAACTTACTGTGTGATAGATGCTGTTCTAAATGTGGTGAAACAAATATAAAAGCGAAATAGTACCTGAGCTCAAGGAACTTACATTTTGATAGGTGGAGACAATCCACATTAGGGGGGTGGTGTCCAGGAAAGGGAATTTTGGATTGGGAAGCCTTTGGGATGGAAGGTTGATCTGTAGGTTAGTCAATTGATAATATCTCTTCCTGAGGTAACAGTAGCATTGATTTGTTTTCTGTGTCCAGAGCACCAGCTAGAATTGAGGTGGAGAGGGAAGTGCAGAAAGAGTAGTAGTGAAGATAGCAAGGGTGAACAGCTGAATGTGATGTGAAATATGTTGTTGTTTAGTCATTTCAGTCACGTCCTACTTTGTGACCCCATTTGGGGTTTTCTTGACAAAGACACAAGAGTGGTTTGCTATTGCCTTCTCAGCTCACTTTAAAGATGAGGAACTGAGGCAAAGAGGATGAAGTGACTTGTTCAGGGTCACACAGCTAGTAAGTGTGTGAGGTCAGATTTGAATTCAGGTAGATGAGTCTTCCTTACTCCAGGCCCACCACTCTATCCACCGTGCCACTTTAGTTGCCCTAATGTGAAGTATGGATCAACAGGTAAAGTAGGCTATTGAAGCCTGTCCTCACTCACTAATAAAGACAGCTCAGGCCCAGGCTGGGACTGTAAGTCCTGGTCCAGAGTGATGACCAATGCAGTATGACCACAAGAATAATATAAGGTGAATAATGGATTCCTGATAAGTTCAGAACTCTGAATAAGTTGACTTTAAAGTCAACAGTTTAGGTCCTTGTGATTGTAGGAGGTGAAGAGGAAGAAAAGTTGTGTGTGTATATTTAGTAGGATTAATGGATTAATATTTATAATTTTCATATAATTTCCAGCTGGAAAAATAACTCAAATGGTTTGGCATTTTGTCAAAGATGTTGCCATGAGGAGATTCCACAGGGCTTTAAATGCCCACCTCTCTCCAGTTTCCATCAATATTCTCAAGTTGTCACTGAAAAATAAGAATTATAATGATTGCCCCATTCTTCCACAAGAATGGGGTATTAATAAAGAAAACACTCAGAGATGCTTAGATCAGTGGTACCTAATAACACAGTCTCCTCCATAATGTGCTTTGCATATGGAAATAGCTATTGGTCCACTATAACATGGGTTGCAGTTACAGAATTGAATACTCTACAGTGTAGCTTTGTTATCCTTTTCCATTTTGTTTCTATAACAATGTTAAGGATTTTATTTAATGAACTCTTTATGAAGTGGAGGATTCTAGGAGTTAGTTGTGTTTTGTATTTTGCAGCTTGACAGAGTTATCCTGTCTTTATACCCTCTAATCCTCCAGAGAATGATTTAGGTCTTCAGCCCCATTGTAAGACTCATGCCCAAGAGACATTCAAGAATAAAAATCTTACCCTTTTGAAGTTTGAATTCCTACCTAGCTTTGGAATCTCACCTGAAAGTGAGGGTAGGTGAATCAAAGCAGGCAAGTTTTCTCATTGTCCTTGGTCAAATTTGACTTTCATTTTGATTATAGAAGTGGCCAAAGTGAGAAGATAGGGTCCAAAAGACCCTTTCTTCTGGCTTTTGAATAAAGGCAACTTCTTCCAAAAAACTATTATTCAAGGATAGCAATAGACATTCACACCATTATGGAAGAAACCCTCTCATTATCTAGTTGTGTTATTATTGTTATTAGGACTTTCCATCAAACCTTGAAAGGGAGTCATCTAATAAACATTTATTAGTGGCTGCTAGGTGCCTGATAGTAGAAAATTAGAAAGAACTAGATGTACCCACTTTAATTAATTGACATAATCAAAAGTGTTATACAAGCAAGGGTGAAAATTACCTACTTGAAAAATCCTGGGTCAGATGAATTTTTGTAATTTATATGTCTTTCTCCCCCTCCTTCAATTATTATAATGATGATCAGAGCCTCAGTATTTTTCCTTCCCCAACTATGTGGATTTGTCTTCTTTTTCTACTAATCTCTGATCTCAGTTATGCTATATGCATAATTGACTCTACTTTATCTGTTATTACTCAGGAAAGGAAACTAGAAGTCATTGTTGACTTTTCCCAGAAAACATCATTCCAATGCATACTCCCAAACAGCACCCCCTCCCCCGCCCCATGCGAGACATCCTCAAGAAGAAAAATGAGGAAAGAACACCAGAAAACATTTTCCTAGTAACTCCTTTTTGCTACTTCCTTCCTACAGTTGTTAATAGGCTAAAACACAGGTTAGATACATTTATAGGGAGGATAACTCACTACAAAGGAGGCAGGATTAGAACTCAGGTCTTCTTCACTCCAAGTGTGACACTTTATCCACTGTACCACCTAGCTATTTCAAATATAGTCGTGGACAAATCTTAGTACGTTAGGCACCTGTCTAAGACTATAAGTCACAGAGTAGGTGCTGACCTCCACTGGTAGGAGGCATTTCCTGATGGGGAGTTAGATAATGATGAAATCCCAGGATCCTGAACTAGAAGTGGCCAGTTTTCTCTGGAGTTAGATTCTCCAGGGAACTTAGTCTGACCTTCTTTGTGGAGGTTAGCCAACTTTATCTGAAGGCACTGATAGGATTTTAGAGTTAGAAGGGACTTTATAGATGTTATAATTGAAATCTATGAATAAGAGAAGCTGAGGCACCCAAGCTCCAAGCATGATTAATTTATTAGCAAAGCTAGCAGTTGCCAATAAATGGTGTACAAGGCTCTTCAGTAATCAAGGACACCCCTGACAGTCAAGGCAGCTCTTTCATTGTAAAATGGCACAATCTATTTTTAGCAACATGGACATTATCTAGTTACAATTGCCTAGTATCAGAGTAGGAGGATTTTGCACAACTTGGAATGTCTGACATCAGCACTTCATGAGATACATTTGACCTTTTTCTTAAATAAGCTTCTTCTAAAAGTGGGTGGTATGTGACTTACAGGAGAGAAAAAGGGAACTAAAGTTGCAGGCTTAAAGGAGTTTAAATTCCATAACTGGGGAGAGTAGTAACTTGATTGATTTATCCTTAATAAAATAAAGTAGCATATCAAATTAAGCATCACAATTATCAAGACCTGCACAAGGTCACATCACTGGTAAACTACAGCCAGGAGCCATGATGACTTCAGATTCAGTGTTCTTTTTGCCAGCTCATGTGTTGTCTTCTAACTGTCAGAGAAAATGATTTATGTCTTGAAAAAGTATGGTGAAATGAGTCCAGTGGTTTAGAGATCCTGCCTCATGTTAGTTTTTCTTTGAAGTGGTATAGGCTGGGAAGGACTGTTTCCCTCTCATATTACAATAGTCCTCTATTTGAGAGTTCTGTTGACTCATCCCTGTTCTCAGACTTTCAGAGTCAGGGCAGGCATGGGGCAGAGGGAAAAGTGAAGAACTTTTTTCTTTTTTGTTTTGTTTTGTTTTGTTTTTGGACTTTTTTCTTTTTTTTAAAAAATTGTTTTATATTATTTAGAAAACATGAACTTTTCAATATACAAAGAACATATGAGTGATTGTGTTAGAAATTATGTACTTCTATTACAGTATTTGAAAATATATATATATATATATATCATATTTAGTATGGTAGTGATAAAGGGTAGTGATTACCCTCCTTGGCTGTGACCTTTTCTGAATTTAGTTCTTCTGTCAAGAATTTGTATTTTTTTTAAAAAAGTTTCATTGTTGTCCTTCCTCCTTCCTTCCTCCCTCCCTCCTCCCTCTCTCTCTCTTCCTTCTTCCATGTCTTGCTCCTTCCCTTCCTTTCTCTTCCCCTTTTCCCCTTCTTCCTTCTCCTACCCTCTTTCCCTCTTCTTTTCATCCCTTCCTTCCCCTTCCCTTCCTTTCCCTTCCTCTCTCTTCCCTTCCCTCTTCTTTCCTTCCCTCCTGTTTCCTTCTTTTCCCTTCCCTTCCTTTTGCTTCCCTTCCTTTCCCTCCTCTCCCATTCTCTTCTTTCCCCTCCCCTTCCCTCCTTTCCCCTTTCCTTACTTTTCCTTTTCCCTTTCCTTCCTTTCCGTTACTTTTACCAGTCACTTTCACATCTTCCACCCCCAACAGAAGACCTCTCTCATAACAACAACAAAAAAAAATCAGGCCACGTGGCTTAGTGGATCAGGAGCCAGCCTTAGAGGAAGACATCTGGATAAGTCCAGCCTCTGACATGTCCTAGCTGTGTGGCCCTGCCCAAGTCACTTTACTTTCTTGACCTCTAGACAGTGCTCCAAGACAAATAAATATAATCAAGTAAAACAAATCCATGCAATGTTCATGTCTGAAAAATGTATGTCTCATTCTGCAGCTGCAGTCTATGACCCCTCTGACAAAAGGTAGGAGGCATGATACATCAATAGTCATTTGAAGTCATCGATTATCACATTGATCTCAAGGCTTCAAGGTTGTTTTTCTTTTTAGTGTTGTAAACATGTAATAAATTGTTCTGCTGGTTCTATTCACTCTATTCTGCGTCCATTCATGTAGGTTTTCCCAGATTTCTCTGAATCTACCATTTTCACTTTGATAGTTTGATAATTATGGCAGGTGAATGCAATGGAAATTTGTCGATACATTTCCCATTTGATGAACACTAAAAGAGCTGCTATAAATATTTTTGTATGCATTGGTTCTTTCCCTCTGTCTTTGTTTTGGGGTGCAAATGTAGTAGTGGTATTGGTGGGTCAAAGAGCACAGTTTAGTGTCATTTGAGGTAGAGTTCCAAATTGCTTTCTAGAATGGTTGAACCAATTCATAGCTCTGCTAATAGTGATTTAATGTGCCTGCCCTCCCAAAGCCCTCTGGCAATGACCATTCCCCCCTCCTCTTTTTATCTTTGCCAATCTTATGGGTGTGAAGTGGAAACCACATTCCCTTTTTCACCATCTTAATAGACATCAGGATAAATTTACCTTGATTGAGCATACATATGAACGTCTGTGTAGGTTTTCAGCATTTAGCTAGCCATCCTCTTCAAGGAATTTGTATTGTTAAGGGATAGATCATATAAATTAATGTAGGTTCAACGTTGATATGCATAATAGACAAATTGAGAGTAGGGGAGAAAGAATCTGGATATGGGGAGTCCTAAATGGAGAAGTGAGTAGTACTTAGAAGAAGAGGGCTTTGAAAGAAAAAGGTTCAGATTTGAGAAGACTCACATGCAGAGCAGTCCTAATCCCATCTTGAGTAAAGTTTTAAAGTGGGTGAAATTAGTCTTTGATGCTGGCCTACTTTCCTTGATGTATCCTTCGACCACCTTCTGTTGTCTGTGCTTCCCTTCCACTCCCTCCGTGGGGCTAGGGCCCTTGAGCTGGTTTTTGACTGTCCAGAGGTCCCCACTGCATCACTTTATATGCATAAGAATGGTCCCTTTCTCCTCTCCCTTTTTTTGTTAAAATAAATGTATTGATATCTTCTGTTTTTCCCTATCATCAGAATTTCTTCCCTCTCCCTCCTGGAGAATCAGTCCATATTACAAATACTTTTTAAAGAAAAATAGAAACAGAAGAGATAAAAAATGAGCAAAATTGATCAATACATCAAAAAAAAAGTCAGAAAACAGATGCAATATAGCATGGCTGTGAACCTCCCACCTCTGTTAAAGAGTGTGGTCCTATTTCACCCCATGGTGTTCAACAAAAGGCTCCCATTGGTGAGAATGGGTACAGTTATAGCCTCTTTGCTTCCTCTGCATTCCTAGCAAAATGGTCTTCTTGCTATTTCCCCATGACATTCCATCTGGAATGTATTCCCTCCTCGTCTCTGTGTAGAATTCCTAGTTTTCTTCGGAGCTCAGCTCTAGTGACACCTATTTCATGAGGGATTTCTTCATTCCCTTAGCTTCTAATGTCCCTGTGCCCTGAAATTACTTTGTATTCATTTCATATCTATCTTGTATATTCCTGTATTTGTACATGTTGTTTCTTCAGATTGAATATAAGCTCTGTGCAGGCAGGGACTATTTTATTTTTATTTTTGTAAAAGATAGGCCAGTGTCTAGCCCAGTGCCTGACACATCAGCTCTTAATAAATGTTAGTAGACTGATTATTTGCTTGCCCACCCTAGAACCTCCCCAGGAAGTCACATGCCTGCTGTTGGGGCTGGGCTGATCTGCTGATCCTTTGCCCTCCAGAAGGGATTTTCTTGTCCATCCCCTTGGACCCCCTGTTAAAATGACAGTCATTTGATGATGCCTCAGGGAAAAGATGCACTTGAAAAAGATGCCAACAAGGAGGTGTCTGGGGTCTGGAGGGAAACAAAGGCCGGAATCCTGGGGCTAGGTGTATTCAGGTGCTGTATGGAGCCTTGCTGTACGTCAGTCACATCTGTAAAATGGACATGCACTTACGGATGACACAAGACCATACTGGGGATGGAGCAGTGCTATTATTTTAAAAGATATGACAAACTAGGGGCTATGTTCATGATAAACAGATTATTATTCTCTTCAATTTTACTGAGTTTACAAGAGGTCATAGGAACAACATTATGAATAGTTCATTTCTTTCCTGATAAAACATTTACAGCCAATGCCTGCCCAACAGTTCATTAAGCAAGATTTCTCTCTTCTATAGCCTGAGTCCTGTGACTGCATTGTGTCTCTCTTCCTGATTTTTGATATTCACTGTGTTCTGTAAAGCCCAGGTTCTCCTTATCAATCATGTTCAATATTAGGTTACTTGCAGAATAGAATCATTACCTTTAATGTTTAATAACTGTGCCATGAAGATAATACAATAAAAATCCAAGAAATGTAATTTAGAAAGGCTTTTGACTCAAGCCTTGTATTCTCCCCACTTCCAAAATCTCTTATAATCCTATCCCTTGGGCCAAGGAAAACCTTGTTTTCTCTCTTCCTTTGACTTGGTCTGTCTTTTTTGTGAGTTCCTTCCATGTCGTGTATCATCTGTCTCAGATGGTGTCTCAGTGCGGGGTGGCTGAGAGTCAAGATTACATTAGGAACACACAATGTCCTGAGCAGGGACAGTGCCTGATTGCAGCAGGGAGGGTGACGAGTGGTTGACTGCAGGAGCCAGGCCTGCTGATGGCAGCAGGTTAGAATCTGCCAGAATGGAGCTCCGTACATCATGGAGCTTGGTGAAGTGTGGAGAATAGATGACCTGCCTGAACTCATTGACCTTGACACAAATGAAAAATGTCCTCGAGTTGTGTGGATGGTTCCACATGGTTTCCAGAAGCTTTGGAAGCGTCAGGATCTTTTTAATAGAAATTGGTCCTGCTACAGATGACTATTTTAGAGCAGTGAAGCCATTTTGGGGGAAAAGGAAGATGAAAGTAAAAAAAAAAATTTCCCTTCTGTTTAGAAATCCATATGAAGTTGAATTCAGCTATTTTGAAGTATCTTTTTTTGGAGAGAAAAACATTGTGTGAGCAACCTCCAAAATCTTGAGGTTAAAACCCTATTAGTTAGATGGTACAGACCTGAAATAGCTGCTGATTTCTGTTTGATTTATTCACCTAATATCATTGTGCCTCAGTATCCTCATTTGAAGGATGTAGATGATAATGATAACGTTTGCCAACCCTGTGCTTGTTGAGAGTGTGGGGAAGAAGGATGAGAGAATATTCCTCAAATACCATGAGTTCCTTCAAGGAAGGACCCCATAGAAATACAAGATATTATGATTATGATAAGAGGCAGCCTTGAATAATGGATAGCGGTATGGCCTTAGAGCTAGGGAGACATGGGTTTAAGTTCTGTCTCTGACATACACTGGCTGTAGCAAGTAACTTAACCTCTCAGTTCTTCAGTCAGCTCTGTAAGTCAGTGGGTGAGTTCCCACACGGAAAATTTCTTCTGTATATGAAATGACAGTTCTGGACTGAGAAAAAAGATATCACATTGGAGATTTTCCAGAGACTTGAGTTTCTTCTAGAGACTTTGTCGAGCATGTGTGAGATCTTGTCTTCCTTCGTTCCCCTTTCCTGCTCTCTCTTCTATTAAAAAAAAATTTTTTTAAAGACCATACTCTGACACTATTGAGACCTTCTAGACAAGTTAATCTAAACATTTTCCATCCTTGATGTGTAACAGTGGAACGATATTCTCTCAGCACTTCTATGGAACCAGAAAATTATTGTTTCTACCACTCTTGCACTACTTAAATAAAGAAAAGCATACCAAATAGCCTTACTTGCTTTGTTAAGAGAAAAAAAAGTCAAAGTCAATGGGTCTTCATTTAAGCAGTGTAAAATACAAAAAGACACAGAGGTGGTATTTGTTTTCATCCTAATGACTGAGTTTTCACTTCAGTGCTATGTAAGGGGTCTATTTCATGGAGGAAAAAAAAGGCAATGGCCCCAAAGATTAGGTGTATTTGAGCACAATGAATGTTTTCCCTGTGTCATGACTACAGGGGTGCCATCTTTAACTTGTGGGAAAAGATAGAAGAAGGGGGTTGGATTCACTAGCTCATTTAAAACACTTCATTCAAGAATAAAATGTTAAATAGGAGTGTAAGTTTAAAAAATCATTAAGAATGGGAAATAGTTGAAAACTAGAAATTTTCTGCCTAATTGCACTTGGGTCTGATTTTAAACATTCTGATCAAATTCATCAATCAGTTCAGTCCAACAACTAGACAATTCAGTTGGAATTGGACAGATATTTTCTTTGAGTTGATCAATTATTTGAAATACTTGGTCAATTAAATCAAAAGTCAAATTTAATGTGTGTATAGTCAGATAAATTAGTTTAATCAGATGAATGATTAAATAACAATGCTGTCTCTTAAGGAAAGTGCAGGGAAGCTCCCCATTGTCTTAGATTAGTATTTTATGAAATAAATAATAAAATTGTCACATTCTATATCTATTAAGTCCCTACCTGATTTTCCATTTCCCTGATCACATGAAGTTTTTTTAAAAAGCAAACTTTAGAGGCTATCAGTTATTAGTGTGTTTGAAATCAGAAGGGCCTTGTCAGAGTTAGTGAAAAGGCATCTAAGTTTTTTTTTTTCAGCGTGATTCATCTCTTTTTTTTTTTTTTTTTTTACATAAACTGTAGTTGACAGAACTTAGAAGTAACTCAAGCAAGGTACCTATTAAAGAGAGTTTAGGGGGAAAAAAAACAACAAATCTTTTGTATCTGCCCCTAAGGATGTTGGGCTTGCCTGGGGCTTACCATGGTTGGCTAGTAGCAGAATGCACTCAGGGGAATGCTTGCATTAATATTGACTTGGCCCACACCCTTCGAGTGGTCTGGGGGTGAAGAGCATTCTGGAGGCTGGAGATCTGGAGTCTTTAGAACAGATGTAACTCCAGGATGAGTCAAAGGCTGTTTTGGGGGTTTGAGTCATTTCTATGATAGGTCTGATTCAAAACTTACACCCCTAGTGGGTTGTCTTTGAGCAGTTTACTTCTCTAGCATTGGGTTGGATCCGCCATGGATGGGTGTTGCTCACTGAGCATTCATCTGAGTGGATTCTTTTCTTTGTTGGACTTAAGATGAAGCCTGCAAATTGAGACTGTGGAAGTGGAGAATATTTGGGTTCAGCAAACAGTGGCTTTTTGCCAGCAGATACCTTTTTCCTGTTGTTTGGGAAATCCCCATAGACTGGAGAAGGGAAGAAGGCCTTATTCGAGGCACATACTCCTTGTGAACAATGATTTACGCCATCTTATACCAGAGAATGAGGTTTTTGATATACCTCAATAACTAAGACTCCTTAAATGAGGTCCAAGAAAGACCTACCATATACTATTACTATTGATTAGCCAATTGTTAAAGTGAAGTTCCCATATATGTAGCTAAGATTATTCATCTTCTACTTCCTTAATATTTTAAATATTTTTAAAAATACTTCTGCACCCCAGATACATCTGAACAGAGGGAAAGTGATGAAGATCATTGAGAAGATCATTCACTCTATGACAGAAATCAGTTCATTCCTTGTCATTAGAGATCTGAAGATATCCAGAGGTTAGACCATTTCTCAGTTGGTTGTTTATGGAAAACCATCGCCAAAGGGGGGAGATATTTCATAAAATATCCCCTTGCAGTGACTTGCTTTTGGTTCCTCAATCCATTGGTTGTCCAGCAGACTTTAAGTTCTGTGAGGGTGGAGACTGTATCTCCTATATCTTCGTGACTCTGCCTTCAGTACCTCATTCAGTGCTTTTCTCATTGTAAGTGTGCAGTGAACACATTTATCAATAGTCAGCAACTGGGTGGCATAGTGGATGGAGTGCCTGGCCTGGAGTAAGAAAGACCTGAGCTCAAATCTGTCCTCAGACTAGCTGTGTGACCCTGGGCAAATCACTTAACCCTGTTTGCCTCAGTTCCTTATCTGTAAAATGAACTCGAGAAGGAAATGGCAAATCACTCCAATATCTTTGCTGAGAGAACCCCAAATGGGATCATGAAGAGTCAGACACGACTGAAAGGACTGAACAACAAAAGCATGTTACATATAATAATAGCTGCTAGCATTTATATAATGCTTTATGATTTGTAATGCACTTTGGTCCTCACAACAGCCCTGTGAGATAGGTGCTATCCTCCCCATTTTACAGATGAGGAAACTGAGGCTGAGACAGGTTAAGTGGTTCACTGGGTCTGTGCCTGAAATCCTAGGCTCATAAGTTGCAAACAACCTACTGACCTGCATTGGTAGAGAGAGTTTCCTCACCTGAGAGTTTCTTGTAGCGATGAAATCACATATCCAAGTCTCTGTCATTATTTCTCCTCTATCATTAATAAAAAATGCTTATTGAATTGAATTGCCATTACTCTTAAAGTGAATTCTACAAGGAAGACCACTTCCTTGACTTTCACTCCTCCCTCCCACTCCCAGATTGAGAGGTTGTTAGGCCACTGACTACCTAGCTATTTGAATCCTTGGCTGTTACCTCAAGCACCACCTTGGCAATGATTGCAGACAGCTTCTCCTCCCTTATCCCCAAGCTTTGTTCTTTGCCCTCCCATCGCTAAGCCACGCTCCTTACTTTCCCTTGTCTGTATCTTACTCGTCCCTGTCTCCATGATAACAACCAATCACACATGTCTGGGACTTTTAGAAGATGACAAATACAAAGCACTTTCCTCACAACAATCCTGCAAGGTAGGTAATGCATGTTTTATTATCTCTATTTTGTAGAGGAACAAGTTAAGTCTCAGAAGGTTAAGTGACTTGTATGTCATCCTACTAAAAGCAAGTGTTGGAGCTGGTATTCAAACGCAGATCTCCTGTCTCTGACTCCAGGGCTCTTCCCATTGCACCACACTGCCTCTCCCTGATTAATTCACTTCATTCCTACGGTAGGATCATAGACCTAGAGCAGGAAGGGACCTTGGAGTCTGTAAAGTCCAGCCTGCTCATTTTTACCTTTGAGGAAACCAAGCTTAAGGGGAATTGACCAACCCAGAGTCATACAAATAGTGTCAGAAGCATGATTCGAACCTGGGACTTCTATTGTTGTTGCTTTTCTTTCTCAAGGAGGACCAATGACATCATGAGGGCGATGTCTTGACTTGCGTGTGAACTGGATTTAAATGAGGCAGAGCTGTACTTTCTCCTGTATTATTCAAGCCTCATTTCTAGAATTCTATTTTCTGCCAACCCATGTCTGTCATTTCTTTCAACATTCAGGTAAAAAAAAAAAAACAACTAAATTTCTTTAAGTGTTCTTTCCTGATTCACTTCACTGCATTCTCTCCTTTTACTCTATGTCCTATCTTATCTTACACAGCTCATGCCCCATGTTCCGTGTCGTTGGTCATGTATGCATATTGTGTGTTTTTTCCTAGACAGTAAATTCCTATTTTCTTTGTATTCTAAAACATCCAGGATTTTGCTATTCTCAGGTAATGCTCAAAAAAAAAAAAATTGTGGGCTTAAAGAGTAAATCCTGCAGGAAAAAACATCAGAGCTAAAGCTCACCAACTATGCCTAACAACTCAGTGCGGCCATAAAAATAATACAAGACTTCTCTAGCAGTGTTTCCTTCTGGAGGTCTGTGATTTTCCTAGACAATAACTGTGTTTTGGAGCAAGGATTAGGAGCTGTCTGAAAAAGGAATTCTCTAGCTTTTGAGAAATGGGGTCCCATAGAGGTAGATTTCATACGTGCCCAGGGAGAAGTGAAAAGAGAGAATTTATCGTATTGCTGATTGGGTAATAGATACCGGCTGTTTCCCTGCATCCTCTGATGGCAAGCCTCCCTCCATGCTGTGTACAACTCCTGGCATACTGTCTGTGCTCAGAGAAGGTTACTTTAAAAACTGTGCAGACAGAAAGAAAGGAAGAAATGACAGTTCTCTAAAAGCATCCACTAAAAAAACGTGAAATTATAGCCTAGTTTTCCAGGGCAGGAGGGAAAAACCAGACGGGGTTTCAATAAACAATTCTCGAATCTTGTCTGTCACCTGTCTGGGGTGGACCATTCTTCCCTGGATATGTGTGTTCCATTTCACTGGTGTTTGGAACAACTGTATGAGAGGGAAAACAGAATGAGGACTTGGGTACTTCCTTTCACAGTTGATTGGCTAATGAGAAGAGCTGTTCTCAGAGAAATGAGAACATGTGTATTGGAAGGCTGCCTTGGCTTAATGTTTCACATGATCCAGGAGGCCAGATGGCATTTTATGTGGTTTTCGTAACTGTGATTTTTGGATTGATCACTAAACCTGTTTGTACTTCTGACCTAGCTGCCTGTCTGCCTGCCTCTCTCGTAGGTTGAGCCTACACTAACACACTTTGCATTTTAACTATTAGTGCATCGTCTCGAAACTGATATCTGATAGTGGACATGTTTAGCTATCTACTGATTCCTTTACCATAGATTTATCTTTTCATATTCCACTTAAGGAAGTTAAATGTTTTTTTTTCTTCCTGGGTTGGCTCAGCACAACATTTTCCATCTTGCAGGTCTGAGTTTTTCATGTGTGGTTTATCTACTTTATGAGTAATTTGCAGAAGAATGTTCATCCCAGACTGACTTTCTCCTATCACCCAGAGAAGCATTTAAAGTTATCCTCCTTCCCCCTTGGCTGGTGTGTACTCAGCAAAGGCAAACTAATTTTATTATTAGCCTAAGACAGAAATAATTAGGAAGGTATGTCCATTGCAAATAATTATATAACCCAAGTCTAATGTGAGAGATTTAGGGATTAGACATCATTTTGAGCTATGGCATTGCTGCCATCCATTAGATAATTGACCTTTGGCTATTTGATCTTTAACAGAGGTTTTAAGCCATTTTATTATGTTATTTTATAGACTGATCACACCAAGTCAGAGGTTTTAAGCAGTCTGAAAAGACACATTGCAAGAGTCACGCTACTCAGAATAGCAGTACTTAAGAGCTTGAGAAGCTTAGTACCCCCTCCTCCCCCATTCCTTCTAGGATAAAATATGAATCTTCTGTTTCGCATTTATAGCTTCTCATGATTTGGCTCCAAACTATCTTTCTAGTCTCCCTTTTATGTCCCCTACATTCCAGTCAAACTAACCCATTTGCCATTCCCTATACACAACAGACCATCTTCCTCCCTCTGAGCCCCATTCCTGGAATACTCTCCCACCTCAGTGTTGCCTCTTGGATTCCCTTGGTGCCCTTCATGACTCAGATTGTCTATAGCCACATCCTTTTCTTGTCCCCCCAGCATTAACACTCTGTGTCTCTCTAAGTTACTTTAAGGGGACCTTACTTTAAAGTCACACTTTTTAGAGCTTCTGTGAGACTTAAATAGCCAAGATGAGCTTGGCTGTTGATACCATAAGTAGGACATCCTTGTCTAATGGACATGCTGCTAGAAGAACTAAGTCATATCAGTCTTGCCATTCTCACTTACCACAAACAAAAATAGAAGAAAGAAAGGAAGAAAGAAGGGAATAGAAGAAAATAGAAGAAAGAAGGGTTTTTCCTAAATAGAAGAATGCCTTGCAGGTCCACTTTGGAGAGGCAAGTAAAGGACTTGGTGGAACTGGTTTTATGCACACCCCAAGACAAGAAGAAGTATTATTTGATGAGGCTTTTGGTCATCTTGTGTCACAGTGTTCAGGATAAACATTTGTAGAAGCACCACAGTGAAAATAATTGCAATATATGTACCAGGATCTATGGAAGAGGGTGAAGCAGTGAGACATTTTACAAAGCACTCCATGAGATCCTTCATAAAATACCTGAAATAATAAAATCATAGGTCTAGATCAAAACAACAAAATAATAAGAAAATGAGCACCAGTCCTGTGTTGTTGTTGTTATTGTTGTTTTAATCATGAAAAAACATCCATCTCATTTGGTGGATGCTTAAGTAAATTAAGTTTTCATGGTCTTTTACAAACAAGGATTAAAATCAGTTTTTGCCTCACGTAGAACCTAGGGATACCCTACTGCATGCAGCCTCTAGTGCACTGCTGTGATTTCCATGAGCTATTCCCTCTCTTCCCTCTGGGATGTGAGAGTTGAGACTGCTGGTCCCTGGCTGACATTGCTTTGGGTTATTACGGTGATATATCTTGGAGCTGAGCTCTAGCAGGGATCATCCCGTTTCCTGTTGGAATTGATTTTCTGTCCAACTTTCATTTCCTATTGTGCGTTCCTGTGGGGACAGGGCAGCTTTGTTAGACAAACGGGGCTTTCTCCTTTGGAGGCATTCCTTGATTCTCCTCAGATGTGCATTTCTAGAAATGAACGGCCAGGCATCCTGGCAATAAAGGGGCTGCCTGGCATTGAACTTCTTTGGGGTTGAGTATTGGAGCCCTGGTGGATGTAGCATGGTCCTAGAAGCTGGAAATCAGGGATTGTCTTCCAAGGGTCCACCTTTCAGTGCCTCTGATTCCCTTGTCAAAGCAGTGGGATTTTAACATGCCTTCTGCTCATGTCTGCTAGGACTTTTTTTGTTGAAGCCAAATTGCTTTCTTCAAGCAGTTCCAAAGAAAAGCCATGTCAATATTGTTTCTGTTTTAAAATGTTGAGTGCTCAGATTAGTCTGCTCTTGGGAGGCAGTGTGGTATAATGGCAGGTGCTGGACTGGGAGTAAAGAGGACCTCAGCTCAAATATTTCCTTGGATACTTATAAGATATGGGATTAGGGACAAGTCATTTAATGTCTCTGGGCCTTTGGCCTAGATAATAAATTGTAGATAAAAATCACAGGTCCTTGATATTGACATAATTTGAGTTTAATTTCATTAACTCATCACACTTTAAAATTTTTTTTAAAAAAAATTTAATAAGCATTTATTTTTCTCTTCCTCCCCTCTCTGTATTGTGGAGAAAAAAAAGCAAGCCCTCTTGTAACAAATATGAGTAGCTAAGCAAAACAAATTACTGCATTCGCCATATCTAAAAATGTACATTTCTTTTTTTATCTTGTATCCATCCCTTCTATATCAAGATGTAGGTGGCATCCTTCATAATTGGTTCTCTGGAATTATGTTGGTCATTCATTTCGCCTAGTAACAATTTGGCTTTCTCATTCACTAACCATAGTCTGTTTCATGTTTTAAGCTATCTTTCTATCCATTGTTCTATTCCACTAAATAGCTTGAGGCCAGGAATCATACTTTTGTTTTAAAGTCCTTTGACCATTTCATTCTCCAGCTTATTTGACAGATGAAGAAACTGAGGCAAGCAAGGTTAAGTGACTTGCCTAGCATAACACAGCTAGTAAATATCTGAGGCCAGATTTGAACTCAAGAAGAAAAGTCTTCCTGACTCTCGGCCTGGCACTCTATCCACTGCACTGCTTAGCTTGAACTTAGTACTTGTTTATTGAATTGAATTGAAAGAGGCAATGTTGCATAATGGATCAAGTCTTGGACATGGAGTCAAGAAGGACTGGGTTCAAATTCTGCCTCAGACTGTGTGATCCTGGGCAGGTCAGCTAATTTCACTGGACCTCAGTTTCCTCATTTGTAAAATGAGGGGGTTCGGCTCAGTGACCCCTAAAATTATAATTCTACGATCCTAGATAATTCCGATAGTAGAGTATGCTGGAGACTTGCAGAGCTGGGAGAACTTACCTCAGGACAGATGAGCTGGCCCTGTACTCTGCCTTCTGCCGTCAGACAGCTAAGTGCTTAGACCAGCACAGAGATAAAATTTTCTTGGTTAGAAGACGGACAGCTAGAAACCTCCCATTCTCTACTGATGCCAATGTATGAGAAACTCTCAGTTCATTTAGATTTTTAATTGGCATAAGCAGAACCAACCCATTTGTTAGGATAACTGGCCTTAGCTTTGGTGTCCTACTGCCTTTACATTTACTTAAATTTCTCAGTCAAAGTCAAAAAGGAAAAAAAAAAGCTTATTTTTCCTCCATGTGTCCTCAGAATGTTTAAATTAAATCGAACAGTTCCATCTACAAACTCTCCTATTTTTATTAAGTTTATCTGTTGGTTAGAATTTGTCTATCTGTTATCATGCTTTTTTACCAAATCATATTAAAACATTTGTGTTCCATTATATTCTTGGATTCATACTTATAGAGTTGGGTTAATCTGTTTTTTAACTCGGAGTTGAGGTCCTGTTGTTGATATATAATCTTTGCATGCTATTTTTCAATCCAATTGAACAAGCATTTATTTTTTAAATCTTTGACTTGAATACTAAAAATTAAATACATATAAGAAAAGAAAAAGAAACATGTTATAAACTTAAATATAAAATAAGAAAAGAAAAAAAACACATGCACAGCAGGATGTAAGAGACGATTCAAAAATATAGCAATAAATTTCCATTTCAAGAAAGCCTATTAAATACTACTCCTAAAACTATCTTTTCTTTGCTTCCTTCTAGGTTTTCTTTTGTTCTCTGCTGTACACTTTTTACTTTGTTCCTTCTTTCCCCATCCCCCCCAAGCATTTATTTATTGCCTACTATTTGCTCAGTAGTGTGCATAGCTGGGAGCTCCAAAGACAAAAACAGAACACATTCCCTCCTCTGAGGGAACTTAGGTTGTATTGCAGATGGGATACAACATTTACATAGATAAATAAATACAGGAGAATTTAAGGATCCACAGAGAGTTGACAAAAAAGGGAGATGAGGAAAGGTTTTGAGTTGATCCTTGAAGGAAACTGGAGAATCTAAGAAAGTTAATGTATCATGTTCATTCAGATTCGGTTCATTCCAAGAAACATTTACTTGGTGCCTATGAGTGAGCCAGGTACTGTGACTACAGGGGAGGTATTAACATTTCTGGACCTTAAAATGTGATAGGCTGGAAGAAGCAACTTCATAAATAACAAAAGGAGGCGAGCTTGGTATATTGGAAAGAAGAGAGGCTGTAGAGCCTGATGACAGGATTAAATCATATCTCTAACTCTTACTGTTTATGTGATCTTGGACAAAATTTAATTACTTACCCTCCCGAGGCCTCAGTTTCCTCATCTGTGAAATGAAGGGATTTGATTAGAAGGCTTCCAAGGTTCATTTCTACTCTGGGTCTTTGTGATCTTCTATGAAAAGTTAGAACATCAAGGAAAACAACAGGGAAAGTGCTATGAGACCCCTGAGGAGGGAGAGATGAGTCTGGTATGAGTTTATTAGGAAAATCCAAATACTAATGGCTAAGCAAACACGAAAAAATATTGAAAGGCCTTAGAATACTACTTTCAGAATTTTTGCTAAAAGATGTTAGGGCCCTAGTTCTGAAATAGGTCCAGTTGAATGAGGGTGAAACCGTCCCAACTTCAAAGTAATAACTAGTTTTTCATGTGGTATCTTTAGTGAACTTTAGCACTTCTTCCTGAGCATGTAGCATGTAAGGTCCTCGGAGGCAAGGATTATTTGTTTTTGTGTTTGTATTCCCCAGTGCCTTAGCAGAGTGCCTGGCACATAGTCACCTACTAAATGCTTATTGAGTGATAATCTGGATTCCTGAATTCAACACGGATGCCTGCCGGTGTGTGTAGGCAGGGAGCAGGGAGCCAGGAATGAGGGAGGGAAGATTATTGTTGCACCTGGGGTCATTTTTAGCATTGGCAGCCAATCTTCAATTGCCACTGTGACCCTTTCAATCTCACTAATCAACTTGGTTTTGGCTACATACTCTTGACTAAATGGATTTGGATTTGAGTTAGGTAGTTTTCACTTGGGCAAGTATTGTTAACACCTTTCAAGGAAATCTGAGAACGCAGTGGCTTCTCATTTTATTTGAAAAAGCTGTGAAGGAAGTGTGAAGAGTGCTTCAGGCAGAACAAGGGTTGGGAAAGAAACTCTATGCCATTTTCAGAGCCAGCACTGGTAAGAATCATGTAAACGTACTTTAGATCTCCTGGACTTATTCAGTGCATCTGGATGCGTGTCAATGGTCAAGCAACAAGGGCCTGGCATAGTTTTTTTGGTGTTTGTGCTTAGAAATGGCATTATGCTGGCCTGCTTGAGATCGTGTGAAACAGAGGAGGTGTGAAAGAACAAAGCCATCCCAAAAGCGCAGGACAAACTCGATGTTTCTCTAAGCTAATGAATGACTTTGTTGATGGTCTTCCAACTCTTCGAATCTTTCCTGTTTCAAATGAGTGTCCCAGAGGAAAGCACTGTCTAGCAGATCACATAACAGCAAAGAAAAGTGAAAAATAACTCTGTTCCCTAGGCATAACCAGCTGCATATTTGAGGTAATGGGGGCAGAAGAAAGGAGAATTTGCTTATTTTGGGGGGAAGGAAAACATGAAAAGCAAATGTGCTTCCAGGAAATAAGAGCAGAATTTCACCCTCATCCCTTCATGCCAGCATAGAGTCATGTTCACAGGGTACCCCTTTTCTCCCCTCCTCTCCCCCCATAAAAAATATTAAGCATGGAACTCTCATCGATTTCAAAAAGAACTCTGTTCTCTGATCAAATTCTCTAGGGAGTCACAAGACAAGAAACAGGCTTAGTGGTTAATAGCAAAAACGTCTGTGAATTGCCTTGTGAAAGGGGAGACACATTGATATTTATGTTCAGAGAGGGGTGTAGATGTTCAGGCAAATCGGGCAACTGATAAAAAAATTGATTTGGTGTCTTCTTAAAGAAAGCTGTGTGCACAGCTTCATAAATTTTGTGTATTTTTATCCAATCCCTTTCTCAGCTTCTTTATCAAATGGAAAAGTGTCTTTCCTTTCTTTTAGTGTTAACCTCACTCGCAGTGCACATGATTCTGTCCTCTTGAGAACTTGGTTACAAGTATTATCATCATCATCATCTTCTCTCTTTTTTCTTTTCCTTCCTTCCTTCCTTCCTTCCTTCCTTCCTTCCTTCCTTCCTTCCTGTCTATTTTATTTTTGATGGATCCTGTGATTTCATCTGTATAGGAAGCTCATGGTAAGAAATTCTCTACCGATGCAATTGGTGCCTTCTCTTTAACTTGTCGTCTTAGGGTTGCTGGTAGCATGAAGAGGCTAAATGACTTAGCCCGAATCAGCCAGTCAGTAGGTGACCCAGGCAGGACTTGACCTCAAGTCTTCCCAAGGCCAACTTTCTGCCTCTTGTCTCCATTCTCTCATTCACTGTCCATCTTGCTCTGTCTGCTGTTGCTGGTAACTTCTTAATCATGAAATCCAGTATCTTGTTCTCAGACTGTGACTTCTGTGACTATCTCTGGGGTCTCTTTTAGTTCTGAATCTTCTGAATCCTTCCTAGTCTGTTGACTTCACGTTTAAAGAATTTCCCAGTGGCTATCATCTAAGCTCTTTAGACTGTCTATATACTATTTAGAGGCAGCTAGGTGGCACAGTGGATGGAGTGTTGGAGTTGGAGTCAGGAAGACCTGAATTCAAATCCTGTCTCATACACTTACTAGCTGTGTAATTGGGCAGGTCTTTCAACCTCAGTTTCTTAATTTGTGAAATGGGGATGACAATAGGATCTACCTCATATGGTTTCCTTAACCACTCTCAGCTTCAGTTTCCTCATTTGTAAAATGGAGATAATAATAGGATCTGCCTCACAGGATTGTTGTAAGGATCAAATGAAGGAAGGAAGGAAGGAAGGAAGGAGAAAGCATTTATTAAGCACTTACTTTTGCCACACCTGGTTATGCTTTTCCAATCTTAAAGTGCTATATAAATGCTACCTTACCTTCCTTTCCCTTTCCCTTGCCCCTTCCCTTTCCCTTCTCTTTCCTTTCTCTTTCCCTTCTCTTCCCTTTCCCTTCCCTTTTCCTTCCTTTTCTTTTTTTTCTATCTTCATCATCATTATCATTATCTACTCATATTAAAATAAGTGAGGAAAATCATCAGCCCCATTATCAAATGTTTACCAGGCTTCTACTATATTTGGAGCTGGCTGCAGCACTCTGGTTGGATGCTGGGACTACAAAGATGTATAGGAGATTGGCTCTTGCCCCCAGTTTTACCCAGAAGGTTTCAGAAGACTTGAAATAAGAAGGTAGAGAATTGAGGCTCTTTGTTTGGCAGGCTTTTAGGTTTGTAGGAGCCCAACAAAGGCCCAAATATATTTCTCAGGAACTAGGGAAAAGAGGGAGTCAGACTGAAGTGACCCTGTTGGTCTGGTGTCAGTAATGGACACTAGCTCAGAGATGAGGCTTATGGGGGAGGTATTAGTGTGGAGTCAGAGGTTATTGGAACCATAATGCAGAGAAAGACTTTAGAGTGGAGACATTGGGCTCTATTATTGCTTTTGAATTGTTATCTAGAAAGAAACTGTCTCCTGCCATGACAAGCAAATTGAACTATTCCTTCCATTCTTCCATATTGAGATGGAGCCCACAAAAGAAAGTTTATTCTTTGGGAATGGGGTTAGTGATGCTACCAGCTAGTAGTGATTACAGGAAACGGAGACAAGGGGGAGTAATAGCTGACACTGCTTCATGGGCATGGGGAAAGCCACAAGCAATGCCAGCTAGGCACCGTACCTAGGGAACAACTATCCGTAACTGAGGCTCTACAGGTCTCTGGAAAAGGGTTTTTCATTAGCAAATGGCAGTATTTTCTATGAGCATTGACAGAAGTCCTTTTTGTTTTCTTGTTCCTTTATTTAAAAGAACTATCTTTTTTGAGCTTTGTGAACTATGTGCTTGCAAGGGGAGTTAAAGGCAAGTGCTGGACCTGGAGTCAGGGAGCTTTGAATTCAAATCCTGACTCAGATGCTTATTACCTATGTGACACTGGGTAAGTCACTTAACCTCATTTTGCCTCAGTTTCCTAATCTGTAAAATGGGTTGGAGAAAGAAATAGCAATAGATTTAGATCTGGAAGGAATTGTAAAGACGTCAATGAATCGAAACCCCTCATTTTATTGATGAGGAAAACTGGGGAATAGAAAGATTAAATGACTTGACCCTGATTACACAACTATTAAGTGATAGAGGTGGGATTTGAACCCAAGTCTTCTTTTTACCCTTGCCAAGAAGACTCAAAATGGGGTCACAAAGAGCTGGACGCAACTGAAGCAACACAGCCATAACAATAGCACCTACCTTGCAGGGCTGTTGTGAATCAAATGAAATAGTCTCCGTAAAGCAATTAGTTTGATGCCTGGCATGTATCAGGTGCTTAATAAATGCTTGTTTCCACCCCTCTGTCCCCTACTCCCTCCTTCCCTCCCAACACACACACTGCATAATGCTGTGTAGTGATATTTCCAGATTTTATGGGTGGGGGCAATGAGCCAGAGATATGAGGACCTCCCTCCACAAAAAAACCCAAACAAAGCAAAACATACCTGACCCTTCCTGTCATTTGAGGGGTTCTGACACAAGGATTATACAAAGGAGGCAAAATTGCAGAATTTGGAATGTAATGAATCCAGGTAGAAACCAAACAGACACAAGGGAATGACTCTTTTTAAGGCCTTCTCTTTCTCCTTCTCCTTGTTTTTGTGTGTATCCATCTACCCTCATCTCCTTTGCTGGCTTCTGTGTCTCCTCTTTCCCCTACAGATGGGTGCATTCCCCAATCCTGTATTCACCACTCTCTTACCCTTTCTGTCTCTCTGTTCTCCTGATGATCTCATCTAATCCCCTGGCTTCAAGTACTACCTCTATCTAGATAAAGTTCCAAATCAATTATCTGGCAGCCTTAATTCCTCATATCCCCTTAATTTTCATTTGGCTATTGAACTTCTCTCCTGGGTTGTCCAGTGGTAATCTTAAGTTCAACATGTCTACAGTGTAATTCATTGTCTTCAATGTTCCTCTGCCCACCCAACCCAATTCCTTAGCTGATTTCTTTGTTTATATTTTCTTATGTTAGTGGTAATACCATTATCTCAGTTACCCAGACTTGGAACTTTTAAATCATCTTTTGTCCCCCCCCCCATTCTACTTCAAGGACTCAGAAATCCATTCCCTGTTTTGGATTCCTGTTATCACTACCCTCCATCAAATCAGCAAGCATTTATTAATTGCCTACTGTGTGCCAGGCATTGTGCCCAGCTTTGGAGGCCATTATAATCTCTCATCTGGATTTTATGATGGCTTCCTTTAAAAAAAATTATTTCATTTTAAGTTTTGAATCTCTCTCTTGCCTCTCCCTCTTTTCCACCAATTGAGAAGGTAAGTAAAACAAAACACCCTCCCTCCCTCTCTCTCTCTCCTCCCCCTTTCTCTTTCTTTCTCATTTTGTTTTTCTTACCTTCTCAAGTCACACATGACTGAAATGACTCAACAACATACATGTATATGATATATCCGTATATCACATGCATGCACTCACACATACATGTTGTTCAGTTGTTTCACTTGTGTCCAATTCTTCATGACCCCATTTGGGATTTTCTTGGCAAAGATACTGGGATGATTTGCCATTTCCTTCTCCAGCCCATTTTACAGATGAGGAAACTGAGGCAAAGAGGGTTCAGGGACTTGTCCAGGATCACACAGCTAGTAAGTATCTGAGGCCAGATTTCAACTCGCACAAATAAGTCTTCCTGACTCCAGGACCCACACTCTATCACTGTACGTAGCTGCCCTCATACATATATGCAGTCATACAAAACAAATTCCCACATTAATCATGTCCAAAAGAAAGAAAGGAAGGAAGGAAGGAAGGAAGGAAGGAAGAAAAGAAGATATACTTTAATCTGCACTCTTGAATCCATCACCTATCTGGAGGTAGATAGTGTGTTTCATTATGAGTCCTTTGGGTTTGTTGCTGGTCATTGTGTTGATCAGAGGTGTTAGGTTTTTGGAAGTTGGTTATCTTTATAATATTGATGTTATTGTACAAAGTGTCCTTCTGGTTCTGCTTCCTTTGCTCTGTATCCATTCACACAAGTCTTTCCAGGTTTTTCTGAACACATTGCCTTCATCATTTCTTATAGCACTATAGTGTTCCATTGCATTTTCCTGTGTCTGTCTGGTTTCTGCCTGAATTCATTATATTCTAAATTCTGCAATTTATCTACCCATTTTGTGGGGTCTTGTGGGAATGAAATGAAATGATAGATGCACTAGCACTTTGCAGCCCAATGTAATGCCAAGTAAAAGCCCAATTTGATGCCATTATCATTGTTACTATTACTACTATTACTACTACAAATTGGTTCTATGTAATTTATAGTTATATTCTAGAAGATCATTTGTAACTTGCATTTTGGTAATGTGGAACACACAAAGGGTGTGTGTGTGTGTGTGTGTGTGTGTGTATGAGAGAGGTGTCCTAATCAATAATATGCCTGAATTATAGTATTGTGCCAGTGCCAATAGAAGTATAGAACCTCTTATGCAGAATAATATTTCTGTGGGAAAGTGCATCGAGAAATTGACCTTGAGATGTTAAGAACACATCTCTCCCTGCTGTTACAGATGGGTTAATATGGGAGATGACACCTGCCAAACCATTATTGGGACTATTATTGTGATTATTGTGGCTGGTGGTGGGAGTAGCCATGAAGATTACCTTCATCTTCTCCTTCTCCTTTCCACTTGACACTTTCAGTTCTACTACCATGCACCCCATCTTGGGACACAGTGGCAAGTAGGGATGAGGGTTACAATATGGCACCCCAGGCAGTAGCAGGGGCAGCACCCTAAAAGGGAATGGAAAAAAAAGAAAAGCAGCAGCTGGATGACAAGGGGAGTTTCTGGGGTTGACAGTTGGAGTGATGGTTCCTAGGTGGCCATTTGTATATAAAGCATACATGCAAGCCAGATACATGTAGGTCAGATGTATCTAAATCCTTGGGTGTTGACTGCCTATCTGTTGTCACCTGTCAATATTGCATGCAGAGAATGATGCTTGACTGTAGCCCCTGAGAGTGTTTCAGATTGGTGCCAGTTTGTTGCTTTCTTACCCTACAAGATCCCTTATCTTTTAGATTAGTCTCTTAGCAGAGATTGTATACCTTCTCTGAGCATGGTCCACCATGAGACAGGCAGCATGCAGTAATTGTTGTAAACAAAGCTGGCTTCTTGATGAATCTGAGGCAAATAGAACTCATGTCAAACTTAAAGTTCTAAGAGAGGTAACCACTTGTCTTGAAGTTAATATACCTACATACAGATCCTGGCTCTGACTCTTATAGAAGTCCCTTCATAGGTTTCTGGGCTTCAGTTTCCTCATCTGTCAAAGCAGTCAGTAAACATTTAAATGCCTGCTATGTGCCAGATATTGTGCTAAGTGCTAGGGATACAAACATGGAAAAGAAAGTCAGTTCCTAACCTCAGAGAGCCTACAATCTAATGAGAGAAACCTACACACAAAAGGAAGCTGATGGTGGGAGGGGAGTAAATCAGTGATGGTGGGTTATGATGGAAAAGTCCAAAGGAATATATCCAGGTGAGAAATAAAGAGATGACTGACATGGGCATCCTCCTTAAATGGAGGTTTGGGGAGGAGCTCTTTGCTCTACTTTCCAATCAGAAGGACAAAGGATACTGCTGAGGTGTGAGTACCAAGGCTTGTAGCATGACGAGGTCCCTACAGGCATGATGGAAAAGTACATCCAAATTATTATTACCAAAATATTATTACCAAGTGGGGAATTATAGTATTTGTACTACATCACTATTAAAATGGGAGGCCAAGAGCCATGTTTTTGGTCTTCCTTGTATTCCCAATGCTTAGCACAGTGCCTTGTATGTAGCAAGCGCTTAGTAAATGCTTGTTGACTGACTGACTCTATGTTTGTGTCACTAAGTTCTGGTGATAAAAATGCCTTGTAAATATTAAAAATATTAAAACCATATAGAAATTTGAACTATTATTACCTGGTTAATGAAATAAGTTTCCTCTCCTCTCCTCTGTCAGTACTGAGAATCCCAAATTTACAACATCTAGAACTTTCCACCCCTTGGAATTTTAGTGTCCTTGCTGCAGAGGCCTTTCCTACTGTTCCCAGTTTTTAGTATTCTTTCCTACCTCAATTACTCTGTGATTACTTTGTATATGCTTTGCATGCACATTACTGCCATGTTTCTCTCTCTCCCCTCCCCCGAAACTTTTTGTTTTTGTTTTTGTATCCCCAGCACCTAGTATGGTACCTGGGCCACAGTGGACATTTAATATTTGGTTATTGAATTGAAATTGGGAAAGTAAGTTTGTTCCATGCTTTAGAGTCTTTTCCTTGAGTCTAGTCCTTTTTCTGTGATCCTTATAACAGTCAAGTCAAGAAGCATTTATTAAGCACTTACTGTGTGCCAGGGCATTGTGCTAAGTGCTGAGAATACAAATACCATTAAAAAGAAAGGCAATTCCTTCCCTCAAGGAGCTTATATTCCAATGGGGAAAGACAACACATAATAGGTAGCAGAAAAGTTAGGGAGGGAATGGGGAGTTCAGGAAAGTCAGGGGAGGAAGTACAGAGAATCAAGTCTGGGAAAGGAGTGAAGGGTGGATGGCCTGAGCTTTTCCTCAAAATGGAGGTTCTGGAAGGAACTTACCATTGGAAGGAGGATGCAGGGTAGGAGGGACCGTCCAGTGTGAGAAGACTCCAGGGGATCTTTTAGGATGAAAAGGCCACTGAGTCATGATGTGGAGAAGTCCACAGAGTTGGAGGGGGGAATGACAAAGAAAATTATTATTATTATTATTATTTTTTATCTCTGTCAAGCTGCAGCTTCACTATCCTTTAAAGTTCATATTCAAATTCACTTATTTGCAGAGGAATCAAAATGAGATTTTAAGCCCAATTATGCTATTCCAGAGATAACTGTGTATTTGTGGAAAAGGGGTAAGTTTGGACTTGCAATTTCATTAGTACCATATAGGGAATTTCCAGATGAGGAATCTCTTTCTATCAAAGTTGGCACTTTTTTTTTGGAGGAGGATGTTGGGGGGTGGGGGGAAACAGCTTTCCAGAGAGAGCTGTTTGAAGCAATAGGAGATAAGTGAATTGCCCAGGGTCACATAGCCAGTAACTATGTGGCAAAGATGTGATTTGATCTCAGATCCTCCTGGTTTTTAGGCCAGATCTCTATCCACTATACCACCCTGTCTCTCTCATTCCTGAATATTGAACTTAAGAAAACAACAAACCAAGCCAAACCTGAGAACACCTGCAGTATGCCAGGTACTAAATAATCTGGGAGAACGTTAAAAAAAAACAATACCTAGAATTCCTTGGTTTTTTACTACTAATATTGAATGACAGTAATACTGCTTATCCAAGGACAAGTAACATGAGCCCTAGAAGCTATATGTAAAAGTGCTTGAGTTCCCCAGGGAAAATGTACTGAGTTAATAGATGTTCTAACTGGCACAGTTCTGTGGTTGGACTTTTGTAAGAATGGTTCATTTATCTACTTCGCCTGGAGCATTCTGACTCATCCCACTAAGTTGTGTTAAGCCTTGATCAGCCTGAATATTTCTTTTTCTCTCTCAAAGAGTCGTTTTGTAGTATCCACATATTCTCAGGGGTAAACTAAAAGAAGTGATGCTTCTTTACATAATCATCGCTGTCTTGCATCTAATCCGCATGTGATTGTCATGGAAGCCTTGTGATCAGCTGCCTGGGAAAAGAGGTCAGTTTGATTAGCCCCAATTTGTAGAGGGAGAAGCTGAGACAGAGAGATGGGTGAACCATGGAAGATTAAATATGGAACTTGCTGGGGAAAGGATTAAGAGATACTTTCTAGGAGGATCTTTGCAGGGTCTCTGTGAATGTAGGAAAAGAGAGGAAGAAGGCCAGCATATAGGGAAGCCCTTTAAGAAATATAGATTAGCCTCTCTGTTGATAGGCTTCCTCAACATCTAATTTTTCCTTTCAAACTACCCCATTACCCTTATAGAATCATAGGAAAAGTTCCCCTAATCATAAGGTAAGTTCAAAGTATTCAAAGCTTTGAGATCTGAATAGTGCTTTACAAATATTACCTCACTTAGTTCTCACAATAAGCTTGTGAGATAGGTGCTATTATTTCCATTTTATAGATGGAGAAACTGAGGCTCAGCAAGGTTAAGTGACTTGCCCAGGGTCATACAGCTAGTACCAAATCTTGAGTATTCTGATCCCAAACTTTATCCATTTCAACATATCATTTCTCTTTTCATCTAAGCATTATGGAAAAATAATGCCCCCATTGGGTTTAATTTTTTTACAAGTTGGTTTATAGGGGTATATCTATATCTATATGTCTTTATATACATATATATATATACACACACACACACACACAAATACACATATGTACCTATGTGTATACCTTACATCTGTAACCCTATAAAGCAACTTATTCAAAACAAGCTATATATAATGGAGAGTCACAGTTTCATACACAACTCCCTTTTTCTGTTCTTCGACTATGGAAATGCTCAAGTTGGATGGTAATTGTTTAATTGTTAAATTCAGAATAACAAAAAAATTAAATAACTCATAGCTCCCTCCTGCTGCTTTAAATTTTTGATGATTAAGATTAAGAAGGGAACTATTATTACTGTTCTTTTCAAGAAAGGAGCTATTTAAGAACACTAGAATGAAAGCTAAACAGGCAAGACTTCAACTGTAACTTTATCTTACAGAGTTTTCTTCTCATAGTTCCACAAAACAAGTCTGTCTACACATTAGTCATGTCTAAAAAATATGTATCAGTCTGCACCTTGAGTCCATTACCTCTTTATCAAGAGATGAGAAACATGCTTTATCATTAGTCCTCTGGACTTAGTCATTGTCTTTGGATCACCTTCTAAAACATCAATGCCATCTTGCTGGCCATCCAAGATGAGGTAAAAACAACAAGATCAACAAAGAATTCCCCAGTCTGCTTCTTTTCTTCTGATTATACCTTTATCCTTTCACTTGCAGAGTTTTTCTAGTTCCTCCTTATTCCATTTCCTAGCCCCACCTGCTACCATGCATTATCCCTTGGGGTAGACAACTCAGATATAAAATGGATTGAACAAATAGCACTCATTATATTTTCCAAGATGGAAGTGGAACTGTCCCTTCCCTCCAGGAGCTAACAGTCTAGTAAAGGAGATAAGATACCATATAAATAGCTGTGCTGCTAATTAGTGAATCAGTGAAGATGGGGAGAAAATAGAAATACTGTGAGAAGTCTGAGAAGAGAGTGCTCACTTTCTAACTGGGGTATACCCACTTAGGGGAATATGATAGTTCCCAAAGATCAAGTATTTCTAGAGCTGCCATGTTGTGCAAGGATTAGATTTGGTCTGCTTGCTAGGGACAAAGGGTAGACGTAAGAGATGCATATTTCAGTTCAATATAAAGAAAAACTTCCTAATAATTAGCAGAATAGACTGCCTTCCACTGGGAGGCAGAGGATTCCCCATCTCTGGAGGTCTTTGAGCAAAGATTGGATGACCAATGACTTGTTAGGGTTGTTGAAGAGAGGTTCCTACATCAGCTTTTGGTCACATTCAGTGGTCTGATCTAATATCTGTTCCAACTCTGAGATGTTGTGATTGTCTCATGAACATTCTGTGATGCTTCATGGATGTATCCTGGAGAACTTGTGGTGGAGAAAACCAATTGGGAATGGGAATAACTCCCTAATCTTTCAAGAACTCACTGAGCAGACACCTTTGGATAACTTTGGCTTTGCTCATTGTATCTGTCAGTTTGGCTTTGGGTAATTTGAATCATAGACAAGATGGTGAAGCTGCTTCTGCCTCATCCCCATGGTGACCAGGAAGTGGTTCAGATGCACTGCTCCAGCAGCCTCTTCCTCCCCCCCCCCCCCCGCCTTCCCTTATGTAATACTGCTCAGACTCCCAGACTGAATGAAACAACGTGATAGAACTTGCGCTAAAAATGCAACTGATGGCCCTTGTCAGCTTGTTTGAGTTAAGAAATATATTTTAATTTGTTTAACTCTCTGAGGAAATTATCTGAGCCTGCATGTGATAACTTTAACATGAACTCCCACCCGAAAAAAACCCTCTGAAATTATTTGAGTGACAAAATAAGATTTTTAATCTACATAAATATAAAACTCGTTTCTACATCTCCCTGTTTTGTTTTTTTTTCTTGGTGGGGGACAGGAGATTTAAAAACACATTCAAATCTATTTTCTCCAAGTGATATTGTTAGTAGTTGTACTGCTAATGATAATGATAATGATGAAAATCACCATAAGGCAAGCTTCTTTCTATCACTGTTTTGTAATTAGTAGCACAGCTATTTATATGGTATCTTATCTCCTTTACTAGACTGTTAGCTCCTGGAGGGAAGGGACAGTTTCCAATTCCATCTTGGAAAACATTATGAGTGCTATTTGTTCAATCCATTTTATATTTGAGTAACTATCAAAAATAAGTTGTCTACCCCAAGGGATAATGCATGGTAGCAGGTGGGGCTAGGAAATGGAATAAGGAATAGAATTTGGAAGAAGACAAGAGGCATCTTGGCCTCCCTACCCATAGTCAATGTTACCAAGTGAACCTCATTACAAAATGGGCTGGGACAAGGCATTTAGGTATCATAGGCCAGGTGTGAAAATTACACATCCATCCCCCACCACTTTTTTTCCCCTCTTGTTCTATACTTATTTTATTTATGTTTTTAAAATTAATTTATTTTTAGTTTTTAACATTCACTTCCATAAGCTTTTGACTTTTAAATTTTCTCCTCTTCCCTTCTCACCTCCCTCCCCAAGATGTATGCAATCTGATATAGGCTCTACGTACACATTTCTATTAAACGTATTTTCACATTAGTCATGTTGTAAGGAAGAAATAGAACCAATAGGAGAAATCACAAGAAAGAAGAAACGAAACAAAACAATACAGAAAAAAAAGAGCAAGTAGTATGCTTCGATCTGCATTCAGACTCCATAGTTCTTTCTCTGGATGTGTATAGCATTTTCCCTCATGTGACTTTTGGAGATGTCTTAGATCCTTGCATTGCTGAGAAGAGCTGTCTATCAAAGTTAGTTATCACACAATGTGGCTGTTATTATGTACAACTCCCCAACCACTGTTTGAAAATTTCTCATGGAAATCATAGGGAAAGACTATTAGGCACTAGAATCAACTATAACCTGATTTGAATGGACCTTGTTACAGAGTAGCTAGGTGGCACAGTGGATAGAGCACTGAACCTGGAGTCAAGAAGACCTAAGTTCAAATCCTACCTCAGATACTTACTGGTTAAATGACCCTGGGCGTGTCACTTAAACTCTGCCTCAATTTCCTCATCTATAAAATGAGGATAATAATAGCACCTACCTCCCAGGATTATTGGGAGGACAAAATCAAATGATATATGTAACATACACTATATCTAATATATTATACAAATGCTAGCTATTAATATCATTATTATTATTTCTGTATATATATCATTAATTACACAAGTTCAAATAAAACATAGGTTGACCATCTCAAATCACCTCAAAATAACACTTGAACAAGCAGTAAAAAGCTCTTCCAACAGTATTGGCCTATAACTTGTTCTGCACATGTTGCCAGAACCAGGAATTATTCTTCCCATTTAGTATATAGGTTTATAGGTCTAGAACTGAACAAGACCTTAAAAGTCTTCTTGTTCATCCCTTCATTTTACTCATGAGGAAACTGAGGCCCAGATAAGTCAATTAATTGACTTACTTAAGATCACATAGTCACTTTCAAGAGCTGGGATTCCACCTCGGGTCTAATGACTCCTGATTCAGGACATTTGCCATCATACCATCTCATCCTTGGTTGCCATAATTGTAGATACAACAACTGAATTCTCAGGGAGGCATCCTTTGTGGGTATGTGCACTGGGAGCCTGCGACTTCCTCTTCATTTTTATTTCAGAGTGCTATGCCCCAAATGAGACCTGGTTTGATGGAATACATTTCCACCCCATTCCACAAGGCAAGGCCCTGACCTATTGCGTTTTTTGTTAATTTAGTTGGTAATTCATTCAGTCCGGAGTGCTTCATTTAATTCATCTGGGGGTTGGCTTTGCTTTCACACACTTTGGGCAGCCTACACTATGGATTTTTCAGCTCCACAGCTGGAGTTGCTCCCCAGTGTCCCAGTGACGGATGACTTTGTCAGCCCTGGTATTGGATCTGTTACATGGCGGTGATGATGTATGATTCCAACAAAACGGGTCTGATTTGGGTTCTCTGTGTTCCCTGACTGCTATTCTGCTTCCATACTGCTCTCTGCTTGGCTGCTCAATGAGTGGAATGGTGAACCTTGCTGACCTACACAGAGGCCTTCCAAAGTCTGGGCCTTTGTTTCCTCCTCTGTCTACATCTTGTGTGTATGATTTTTTTTGCATGTTGTTGCTCTCATTAGAAAGTGAACTCCCTCAAGATGAGGACTGGTTTTTTTTTTTTTTTTTTTTTTACCTTTTTTTGTATTCTTAGAACTCGGCATATGTTAAGCACTTAATAAATGCTTGGTAACTTACTGATTGACTGTATATGACAGAATTGGCCTGGATGATCCCAGAGTTTCCTCTTAGCTAGAAAAGAATTCTGAAATTCTAGGTGGATAAATAAATGATCTCTAATGGGGTATACTCTCATCTAAGCATCTAGGTGGCACTGTGGATAAAGCATGGGGCCTGAAGTCAGGAAGACCTGAGTTGACATCTGGCCTTAGATACTTACTAGCTCTGTGAGCCTGGACAAGTCACTTAACCTCTAACCTTTGTTTGCTTCAGTTTCCTCATCTGTAAAATGGGAATAATAATAGCACCTACCTCCCAGGGATATTGTGAGGATCAAAGGAGATAATATTTGTAAAGCATTTAGCACAATGCCTGCCACACAGTAAGTATTATATAAATATTAGCTATTATTTTCATCATCATCATCATCATCATCATCATCATCATCATTTATAATTGCCCACTTCCCCTAGTAGACAAGTGAATGGGGGGCTCCTTGATGAGGAAGACATTTTTATTATTTATGTACATTTTCTTTATTTTTAACATTCGTTTTAAAAGAAATTTGAGTACCAAATTCTCTTCCTTCTTCCTATCCTACCCCACCCATTGAGAAGGCAAGCAATGATTTCAATTATACATGTGAAGTCATGTAAAACATATTTTCATATTAGCTATGTTACAAATAAAACCAAAGAAAAGAAAGTAAAAAAATATGCTTCAATCTGTACTCAGAGTTCATCAGCTCTCTCTCTGGAGGTGGGTAGCACTTTTCATCATGAGTCCTTTGGAATTATCTTAGATCGTTGTATTGATCAGAGTAGTTAAGGCTTTTACAGTTGATCATCCTTACAATATTGCAGTTACTGTGTACAGCGTTCTCTTGGTTCTGCTTACTTCACTTTGCATCAGTTCATATAAATCTTCCCAGATTTTTCTGAAGCCATCCTCCTTGTCATATCTTGTGGCGCAATAGTACTCCATCACATTCGTATACCACAACTTGTTCAGTCATTCCCCAATTGATGGGCATCTTCTCAATTTCCAGTTTTTTGCCACCACAAAAAGAACTGCTATACGTATTTTTATATATATAGATCCTTTCTCCTCCCTCCCCTTTTTGGTTCTCTTTGGGATACAGACCTAGTAGTAAGAGAGTGCACAGTTTTATAGCCCTTTGGGCATAGTTCCAAATTGTTCTCCAGAATGGTTGGACCAGTTCACAATGCCACTAATAGTGCATTAGTGTCTGTTTGTGAACATTTTCCTTGGATCCCTCCCATCCCCTAGGGTGAATTGATCTGTTTATCCCCAGGCTTAGGAAAGACCATGGAAAGAAACTAATTGCATTGGCCACTGCTGAGAATAATAGACCAAACACATACATGCCTCTTGAGAGGATGAAGCAGCTGCTAAAAAAGAACAGAAGTTGATTTTTCTCTTTTATTTGGGTAGAAATGACCAGTGTTAGGACAAAAGGTGTAGGAAAGTTTGATACTGTGGAAAAAGCATTTGTTCTGGAGTCTGATGCCTGGACTCAAGCCTGCCTCTAATACTTAGTATCTATGTGACCAAGGGCAAATGACTTCACTTTTTTTTGGCTGTAGTTTCCCCATCTGTAAAATGAAGTGGTTTGACTTGCTGGTCTTCTGAGGTCTCTTTTAGTTTCAGATCTTATGCATGAAAGTACTTTATTAATATCTCAATCAATCATAGAGTCTTTTTTAAGCACTCACTTATTATGTGCCAGGCACTGGGTTAGGCACTGGTATAAAAAAATGAAACAACTCCTGCTCTTAGATTATTATCCCTATTTCAGAGAAGAGAAAACCGAGGCTAAGAGAAATTGATTTGGCCACAGTCTCAGCAACAGGAGCTAGAATTGGAACCCAGGTCTAGTAACTCTAAATCTCATACTTGTCTCATTAAACTATGTTACCATGGTCTCTCGGACCTTGGATCTCATTGTTTCTCTGCCTCTACATTGTTGTTATTGTTCAATTGTGTGTGACTCTTCATGACCACATTTGGGGTGTTCTTGGCAAAGATACTGGAATGGTTTGCCATTTCTTTCTGCAGCTCATTTTACAGATGAGGAAACTGAGGCAAACAGGGTTAAGAGATTTACCCAGGATCACACAGCTAGTAAGTCACTGAGGCCAGATTTGAACTCAGGAAGATGAGTTTTCCTGACTCTAAGCCTAGCACTCTATCCACTCAGCCACCTAGCTGCCTAGCACACAGTAGGTGCTTAATAAAAGCACTCCCTTATTGTAGCCTAAGATTATATTAGCTCTCTTGGCTGCCTTTTCAAGTGTCTGGCATATAGTTGTTGCTCAGTTGCATCCAACCCTTTGTGACCCTATGGACCATAGCACTCCAATACTGTCCATGGGGTTTTCTTGGCAAAGGTAATGGAATGGTTCATTATTTTCTTCTCTAGTGGATTATGACAAAAAGAAGTTAACTGACTTGCCCAGGGTCACACAGCTAGTAAGTGTCTGAGGCTAGATTTGAACTCCGGTCTTCCTGACTCCAGGCCTGGCACTCTATCCACTGTGCCACCTAGCTGCCCTGGTTTCTGCATGAAACTACGCAGTTTGATTGAGATGCCTTCTCTTTTCCTGCGCTCCCTGCCAGTATCTTCTTATCCCCAGTGGAGTGTTGCTGATTTCCAGATGCTGACATTTTAGGGAATGGCCTTCTGCAGTGATCAGTTAAGTGTCAAAGGGCTTAAGTTAGAAAAGATCATGGATCAGTTTGAGGCCCTTGGCATATGCATTAAAAACCTGGGGAAGTGGGTAGCTCTGTAAACTGTGGGGAATGTGGTCACCCCCACCTCTCTTGTCCTTAATCTTATCCTGCTCCCTGCCCAAGGTTAAAACGTGTACAGACTCAGGAATTGAGATCTAAACATACTCGCTGAAGTGTATGAATTTTCTTAGGAATATGCAAAAGCTTTTAATGACAGGATGCCATCTGTAACTCAAGGCTGATAGGGGGAAAAAGTTCAAAATATTTTACTCCTTGAAAGAATGTGATATTGAGAAAAGAAAGATCACTCTCATCATCTCCAATTTGTGACCTATACCTGGCTCTCCTAGAAGTTCTCCAAAACGGAACAATCCCCTCTAAAAAACACTTAAAAAGGCTGTCTGTAGTGAAGACTCCCTATTATGGCTCTAGGACAAAGAGGTGACTCTGACCTACAACAGTCTGAGCCAACCAATTCAGGTTAACCTTTTAAACTTAAAAAAGTGTTCTCATCCTTAGTGAGATACCGGGGTTTAAGTCCCAGTACATGTTCCTGTTGTCAGTAGGCATGTTCACATCCCCAGTGGAAGATACAATTAAGGTACCAAGCAAAGAGTTATCACCCTGCAGATTTATAAGGTTGACCAGGAAACTCCCTTGATCCACAAAAACACATGCACACACCTTATGGATGACTAGAATGGTCAAGATTTTCTAACTGGATATTATAAACGTTGCACATGCCATGTACCATCCAGCTCTTGAGATTCCTAAGTGATTCATGTTCATAATGGGCCTTTGCCTTGCACACAGCAGATGCAAGACAAATGTTTGTGGAATGAGTTAATTGATTGAATGAATCATCATCATCGAATACTGTCATTGTCAAAAAACATTTTGTCAGCGTCCATCGTACTCTAAATCCTCCAAATTACAGAAGAAAAATGTAGCTGGGAGTTTTTAACCATTCATAGAATTACAGAATCACAGAATCTTGTTGATGAAAAGGATCTCAGTGGTCATATGGTCCACCATGTACCAAAATAGAATCCTCTTTATTTGACCAATAAATGGTTAAATGGCCTTTCATTGAAGACCTCAGAGAGGGAGGACTCACTGCCACCTGAGGGATACCATTTCCCTTTGGGTTAGCTTTTATTAGTAAGAAGTTTTTACTTATGTAATGTCTGAATTTGATTCTCTATAACAGGCCTGCACAACATAGGGCCCGAGGGCCATCAGTCTCTGATGATGCTTGGTTGCTGCGGGTCATGTGACAGCTGCCTGAAGTCCTCTGGCAGGCCACAAGTGGTCCATGGGCCTTATGTTGTGCAGGCCTGCTCTATAACTTCCACACACTATGCCTACTTTTGCCCTCTGATGCCCAAAGAGAACAAATCTATTTCTCTTTCCCTGAGGAACTTTGAAGCTAAATGGAGAAGATAGGAAAACAGAAGTGAATTATGGCCTGAAATAATTATAATTAGTATATATATATATAATATATAATAGAATTACTATAAATATAATGATAATAAATAATACTTTGGCATTCTGGTGAAGTCTGTGGACCCTTTCTCAGAATAATGTTTTTAAATGTATAAAATAAAATAAACATGATTGCAAAAGAAACCAATTCTACTGAAATAATTTATAAATATATTACAAAAAGATAAGTTCATGGACCCCAGATTAAGAAATCTGCCACAGAACTAAATTCATTAAGTACTTCAGAACTGCCACTTACATATCTGCTAAATTTGAAATCGGAGGACTTGGCTTTGAATCTTGACTTTGCCACGTTGGTGACCTTAGCTGAGCAAGCCACGTCACCCCTCTAAGGCCTCAGTTTCTCATCTGTAAAATAAGAGAACTCAACTATGTGGTCTCTAAATGCTCTTCTAGCTCTTGAAGCCCAAGGAGAAGAAACTCTCTCACGGTGACCATAAGGAGTTGTCTCCTTGATGTTTCAAACCCCAGGTTGTAAACAGCAGAAAGCCAAATCCAAGCTGACCAAACACTGCAAAAGCCACAAAGGACAGGTTCAACTTTATTTATTCTACATCCTGGGACTCATGTTCTTATGCATTCATTTGCCAGACTCTGAGTCTCCAACAGTTTCATCTGTCACTGTTCAGCATTAATCACTTAACGTTAGAAGATGGAGTAGAAGCTCCCATTTGCTCAGCATTTCCCACGAAGGCTTCAGCCATTGGCCACGTGCCAGACCTGACAAAACAGTCGTGAATGCAGCTTGGCATAAAGTGATGGGGTTTTTTGAGGTGACTCTGCCGGAACATCTTTTGTGCCTGGCAAAATAATTATCATGCTAACTTTTATTTTTCACAAAATAAAATTTGATGAGCATTTTCTTTTAAACAGATTATAAGATGTGACTGTGTGTCTGAGGTTTATGTGCAAGCATGTATGTGTGTATTTATCTCTGTGTGTGTTTGTGTGTTTCTCACGCTGCCTTTGTCCTGTCTGCAGAGTGAAAAAAAGAAAGAAAAAAACCTCACAAATTACCAGGCCCCTATTAAACCATATGTGGCAGTGAAAATTTTAACTCTTACTAAAAACTATGTTTGTGGGAATAAAATATTGTTAGACAGTGTGGCACAATGAGCAGGCCTTGTAATAAAGAAGACCTGAATTCTAGTCCTTTGACTGGATGGTTGTATGACCCTGAGCAAGACCCTTAACCTATAAACTATATAATCTATAACTTGTAAATTATAGTTTATAGCTGAGTTACCAATTTGCATTGGTGGGGGGAGTTTCCCCTCCATTGAGAGTGCCCTCCAAGTTAACCAGTCTGGACCAGATAACAGGTCGGACCTTCCTTTCGCACCCCTTGGCCAACCCTCCCCCCCCCCCCCCCACCTCCCAAATACTCAAACCTACACAGTACAGGGAAACTTAATACTTTCAGTGGGGGTGGATGGTTGGGTGTGAGACATCAGGTCTGGTCTGCTGTTGAAATACTATACTGTTTCCTCCCTATTGGAGACAGAAGCATTCTCCATGGAAATGTTACCTATATCCTGACACTTACAGAGTGGTGATGGACTCAAGCTGCAGTTTGATACATACATATATACATATACATATACATATACATTCCATATACATATATATACACACACACATATTGACATCACCAGTACAAAAATTTGTTTTGCTTGCCTATGCATATTTGTTAAATGGAGTTTTTCTCCCCAGTGGAAGGGAATGTGAAAGAGAAAATAGATTTTTGTTAATTGAAAAAAAAATTTTAATGAAAAATGAAAAAATTAATTAAAATAAAAAATACAATAAAATATATTACAAAAAATTAAGAAAGGAAATGCTGCCATGTCATTAACTCCAAGAGAAGTGAGTTTGAGTGTGTGGGTGTGTGCCTGTAAGAAAGTAGATCAGTGAGTTTATGACATTTCTTTTTTCTATGGGGGAGTGAGTTTTTGAAGTGTCTCTGAACACAGAGGGAATAAGATAGAAATAAGAGAAGTCAGTCTGACTCAGTGTTACTCTTCCTTCTCACATAAATACGCCCACTATTAATCATACCTGTTCTTACCAATTTATAAAAATGTTTTACAGATAGATGATATAAAATATGTAAAAGAAGGTGTACTCTTAGGAAGGTGTTATAGAAGCCAAAGTATTTTTTTGGTAGTGGTTCACGACAATGAACTATGACTAAATCTGCTACTGTTTGTCTCTAACAGTTTTTTTCCCCAGGAGGAAAGACATTGTTTCTTTACTCCTCTGTCTCATTGCCTTCATCATCTCCTTCAAACCCTTAAAGAAAAAATATATTATTAGCAAGTACACAGCAAATGTGAGTGACCTCTGTTCATAAAAGGGAGGTCTTGAAAGAGCATGGGTAAACCCAAGCCATTTCATTTTCTCCTATATGGATTCAACTCAAAGAACTGGGCCTACCCAAAGTGGGCCAGTTATCCCACTGTTTGGGGTTTTTTTTGGAGCGATTATTATATTTCATTAGGCTCATTATTTCATTGATGTATGTGCAGTTAAAACACCCTCTGCCATTTTATCCTTTTTCATTTTTAATCCATCCTTCTGTGAATCCTCTGTAGAGGATTGACCCCAAATCATAGTATCACAGATTTCAACCTGTAATGGACCTCAGAGATCCAACTTCTAATCCAACTTCCCCTCACTTAACAGATGAGGAAACTGAGGCTTAAAAGGTTAAATGATGTTCAGGGTCACATGGTGTCATAGGTACACAGGTATTCTTGACTCCATATGAAACCTCTATTATGCTATGCTCTCTCTCAATGTGGAGGCCTTACTCTGGTTTCTTTAATATTTCAGGGATCCAAGTGTAACATTCCGATCGTTAATCTGTTGTCCCATGCTTTATGTGACCAGGCTACTTCCTTTTCTGTCTATACTCATCCTGGACAGTGTTATTTGTACCACTTCTTGAAATCCATATTTTGAAAGGAAGAATAGGTTTTTTTTTTTTTAAGGATGAATTTTTCATCTTTGCAGAAAGTCAGCCCATGACACTGCTTGCTTATTGAACATGTTGCCACTCTATGCTGTTAATTAAAGTGAAAAAAAGTAGGGAAGACTTAACAAGGAATTGAGTACAGGGGCTAGATGATGGAGGAGATTTTAGAGGAGAGTCAATGGCAGGATGTGAACAATAGAAGAGAAGAGAGAGATTGTAATGTCTGGCATTGATTAGTGGCTGATTGCCTGCATACTTAGTCACTGTACTCTCTGATGCTTGGATGGGGATTGTTCATAGTTCTTACAGATATTCAGAAGGACAGAAAGATGCTGGATTGAAATGGGATGGTGGTCTTATTGACAAGTGAGGGGGAAGTCTTGAAAACAGATCTCATGTGAACCCGGGGCTGATTGATACCAGTGGCCATTGCAAGGCCTTTTAGAAAAAAGAAGTCCCTTTCTGTAGGACGTGCTATAAATCTGGGTATTTTTAACTTTGTCAGTTAGATGGCAGCATAATCTTAGTAGAAAAGCATGAGATAGTGGGTGTGAAAGCTTACCTTCTCTTCCTGAGTCTTTCACTGACTGCCATACTTGGTGTGGGCACAGCCTTGGTGTGGGTAAGGCATTGGCTTCTCCTTGTTGTACAGGACAGTTGTCAACCATAGATAATGAAGCTGGCCTCTGAGTATCATCATGAGTATTTTGAGCTTACCAGGGGAATTTGATACTGCCATATTCAAGTCCTTGTATAGCATGTCCAGACAAAAAGAGACTGTATATATTAAAATTGATGATGACTTGTGGCCCTTTTAGTGTGGACACCCTCCAGAGACTTAGACTGTGGGAAGAAGAGGTTAACTGTAGACCAGTAATTCTTAACCTAGGACCTATGAACTTTTTAAAAAAAATTTCCATATCTGTATTTCAATGTGATTAGTTTCCTTTGTAATCCTACATATTTTATTGTATGCATTTAAAAACATTATTCTGAGGAGTCTATAGGCTTCACCAGGATTCCAAAGGAATTCTTTGTATTAAGAATCCCTGCTCTGGACAGAGCACACAATTTAAGCCAGTAGACCTTTAACACTACTGCTTAATCACTGGTGATGTGGATGATAATAATAGCTAGCATTTATATAGCATTTTAAGGTTTGCAATTGTTGTTCAGCCATTCAGTCATATCTGATTCTTTGTGACTTCCGTGGGCCTTACTGTCCATGGGGTTTTCTTGGTAAAGATACTGGAATGGTTTGCCATTTTATTCTCTAGTGGATTGAGGCAAACAGAGGTTAAATAACTTGCCCAGGGTTACACAGCTAGTAAATGTCTGAAGGTGGATTTGAACTCAAGTCTTCCAGATTCCAGGCTCAGAGCACTATCAAATAAGTCATCTAGCTGCCTTTAAGGTTTGCAAGCTGCTTTACGAATATCTCATTATATCCTCACAACTACTCTTTAAGGTAGATGCCGTTATTGTCCTCATCTCACAGATGAGGAAACTGAGACAAACAAAAGTCAAGTGACTTGTTCAGGGTCACACAGCTAGTAAGTACCTAAGGCTGAATTTGAAGCCAAATATACCTAAATCCAGGTTCAGTGCTCTATCCTGTGCCACCCACTTTGATATAACTGACCTTGCTGTGGCCCTTTGAGGTATGCAAGGCTATTTACAGACTTTGTCTCCTTTGATTCTGACAATAACCCTGTGACAATAACCTAGGTAAGTCCTAGAGATACCATTATTCTTTCCTCCCTCCACTGGCAGATGGTGAAACTGAGATTGAGAATACCTAAGTAATTTGCTGAGTGTCACAAGGCTAGTAAGTGTCTAAGGTAGGATTTGAAGCCAGGTTTTCCAGACACATCCAATATTTGATCTACCGAATCACACTGTTATCCACATGAACAAATTTGGAAAAGTTGCCTAAAACTAATAGAGAACTCATCATTTTGTGGAAGTTCCAGGTTTTAGAAGGAAGTGGAAAGACTTTTTATTGCAACCTCAGATCTACATGTCAGATTGAGAAGGTTGGGAGGGATTTCACTTCTAAAACAATACTTAAGGATGATGAGCTTCAATTAGTATCCAAATGCTGTTGAGTATAACCCCGTGTATAAAAGGTCTGCAGCTCTCCACTCTGAGTTTGTGCTGTGTGGTACAAAAAAAGCAATGAATTTGGAATCTGGGGCCCTTGGGTCACATTTTAGTTTTGCTGCTTAGTGTCCATCCAGCCTCAGGCATATCACTATGTCTCACCATCCTCATCTATAAAATGACAGGACTGAACTAGATGACCACTAGGGTCCTTTCCAGGTGATCCTAACTGCAAATAATCTCCCCAAACCTGCTTTTTTTCTGGCATCATCTGGTAGCAATGACAAGTTTTATTTATAGATATCATAAGGGTAATGAAGCCTTATGCTTGTGTGGCATTCACCTACGTTGAGCCGTCCAGTCCTCCCGACAACCGGGTGATGTAACTACTGCTTGCTTTTGAAGAGACACCATTGGTTGGGCTGTTCTTGGTTTCTGCAGAGAATTTGGATCATTGGCTTTCAAACCTTTGGCAGACTCAGTGACCAAGAAATTTGGAATAAATTGAATAAGTTCACAGATAGCTGGAAAGGGGACTTAGTAATCATCTAGTTCATCCCTTTAATGTTACAGGTGAAGAAACTGAAGCTTAAGTGACTTTTTCAAGGTCATACAAGTAAGTAGTCAATAGCAGGGCTAAGAATAAAACCCAGATGCTCCGATGCAAAGTTGACCAGTTAATCCCAGGACTTTACGAAGCTTCTACTCAGTGCCAGCCCCAGGGCTTTTTCCACAATACCATGTAGCCTTCTGCCACATGTGTCAGATACCTCCAGAGTTTGGATTTAGATTTGTTCATTCGCTTGTTCCTTCTTTCATTTATTCATTCATTCATCCATCCATTCACTCATCCATTTGTTTACTTATTTGTTCATCTATCTATCTATCTATCTATCTATCTATCTATCTATCTATCTATCTATCTATCATCTGTTGCTGAATTAGGCAGGAAGGATATGAGCTGGAATAAAAGAAGATTTTAGGTGGGACAACTACGCAATGGTGCTACTTCTATCGGTACTTTCAGTTTGTTAATCACAGAGGTCTTAGACAATCTTTCTAAGAGGACTGAAGATCTGTGTCTAGGGGAATTCTCCCTGCTATTAGATTGCAGAGGTGAGTGTGCTATAAAATGCAAAGTATTTTTAGTTAGGATTTATCTTCCCCCCCAATTCCTTCTCCCCCCCCATCTTTCTCTGTTTCTCTCTTTGTATCTCTCCCTGTCTCTCTGTTTCTGTCTGTCAGTCACACACACACACACACACACACACACACACACACACACACACACAC
>NW_020954576.1:21346221-21469985 GCF_900497805.2 Vombatus ursinus
ACACACACACACACACACACACACACACACACACACACACACACACAGAGTTTTCCTTTGCCTTGATGCCTAAACTTGGTGAATAACTTGAGATCACTTGCATATCTATCTTCCTTCACTTAAGGCATTACCTGCTTTTCTGCAATGTGTTTGGAGCATGTGAAGAGGTTCTAGAGCACCTGTTAAAGACCACAAAGCAAGGTAAGGTAAGGCAAGGCAAGAAATAGGAAGGCCTCCCAGTCAGAGAACATAGCCAGAATCATAGTGATACTGAAGTCTTATTGAGCCAAGGAATGGAATCAGAGCTATCAGGAACAGAAAGGGAGTTAAAAGCCATGTGGGAAACGGGATACTGGAAAGACCATATTTCATAATTCCAATCATCCAAGTTTCCCCGACAGCTGAAGCCTAAATGTGTGGTTCAGTCAGTTATGTAGATGTGGAAAACTGGGTAGGTGTTGTTTTTTCCTCTTCTATTTCAGTCAGAATTGGATGTTGACATTAATGATAATGATAATAATAACAATCATTACTATAACTAACATTTATTTAGTACTTATTATGTGCCCGGCACTGAGCTAGCCAAATTTGTCAGTCTCTTTCCTCTGCCTTCATGGACATAGCTATGTTGCATACAAAATGTGTTGTACACAATTTAAATAATTTATAGTTACAGATTGCTTGATGCAGGTTCCTGTTTATAACAAGTCTGTGAGTTAGATTCCTACTGCTTTGTTGGAGAGAGGAGGAGGAGGAGGAATCTCAGGCCCAATATCGTGGAAATGACTTGCTTTCCAAACCAGCAGGCTTGTTTCTTGTTAAAACTTACAGTGTGTAACTGTAATTTCCCATTCTTATACCTAGTCTGGGAAGCAATGTGTCATAGTTGGCCTCACTAGCCAGAAAGACATAGGTTTAAGTCTTGCCTCCAACATAGATTGGCTGTGTGACCCTGGCCAAGTCACTTAACTTCTCAGTATTTTAGGCAACTCTTTAAGATGGCCAGTTGCAGAGAAGGTGCCAACCTGCTTTGGTAGAGAAAGTTTCCTCTCCTGGGAGTACTTCCATATGAGTAAAATTATACAGCTAGTCCCTATCTCCTTTTACTCCATAGAAAGCTTCTAACAGCATCATGATCGTTATTGAGTCTTAGAACTCTGGCTTTTGGGGGTCATCTGGTCTCTCTCCCTGCCTCCAAGAAGGTGAACTTCCAAATCATTTAAGACCCATCACATGTTCATTACTTATTTTTTAAAGCAAGACCCCAAATAACAATCTGTCTGTCATCCTGCAGACTGTCTTGTGGTAGAATTAGGAGCTGTTGTCTTTGAGAGCACAGATTTTTACAAGAGGAGGATCTTCCCTCTACTTGCCACATTTATGTTGATAGAAAAAAAACCCAAGGAATTACAAGTGATGTCTATAGTATTACTGCTCATCTTGACATTGGGCCTGAGTTTCAGTGGAAGAGAAAGAACTAATACTTTAAATGCCAATTTGAAGATGCTGAAGGGGAAAAACAAGCCGTAAGAAGACATGACTTTATTACAAAGATGGGGAGAAATACAATTCACTCCCTTCCTACCCTAGTTTAGGACTATTTTAGTAGCCTCCTAATTGGTCTTCCTGCCCCAAGTTTCTCTCTACTCCAATCCATCCTCCCCACAGCAGCCAAATCCATTGTATTAAAGTTTACATCTTACTGTCACTCCCTTACTCAATAAACTCTGGTGGCTCCCTATTACCTCAAACAGAACCATCTAGCATTAAAAGTTCTTTATTACCTAGACTCATCCTATCTTTCAAGTCTAACTACAAATTACTCCCCTTTAGGTATTGTATAGTCCAGTCAAACCTACCTTTTCTATTCTCATATTTGACATTCTGTCTCTTCTTTCTGTGCCATCCTTGTACTGGTTGTCCCTTATTTCTGGAATGTGTTCATGTGTCCCCTCTGTCTCTTAGAATCCCTCATTTCCTTCAAGGCGCAGGTCAAGCATGACCCTCTTCTAAAATCTACAGGAAGCCTTTCCTGATTCCATCCCCCCACCCTTTTCCCTCAAAGTAACCTTGTATTTATTCTGTACATAGCAGCAGTTTACATGTTTTGTTTCCACTGACTAAATTATAAGCTCCCTGAGGACAGGGTCTGTTTCCCTTTTGTCTTTGTGCCTCCAGGATCTTGCACAGTCTGTTACCCATTGGCAATGCTGTTACCACTGGCAAATTGAATTAAAGAAGACTGTCTGGCGGAGCTGGCTGTTGAGTTGAGTTTAAAATTTGTGTAGACATTTCAGAGGTACAATGGGAGAGGAAAAGCATTCCGGACACAAGGGCCACTATGGGCAAAAACTTGGAAGCAGGGAAGTACATGGTGTGTTCAGGGGACAAAGAATAGATATTTGGTTTAGAATTTAGTATAGGTAGAGGTAGGGGGATGCTGGTAAATGTTTAACAACTGGCTCTCCAAAAAAAAAAAAAAAGGTAAACCAGGCACACTTAAGTTTAATCTGCATCATTAACATTTTCTCAATCACTTTCTTAAGTCTAGACAATTGGCAAAATGATAACCCAAGCCCTGATTTGTAGCATTTGCTGATTTTTCAGATGAAAATGTTCAAAGTGAACATTTGACAATTGACTATTTGGTTAGAGCTGGCTCTAGCACATCTCTGGCTAGAGGGTAGTCATATACATCTAGGCTGGAAAAACAGGATCCTGCTGGATTGTAGGGAGGAAGGAAGGCTTTGAATGGCAGGTTAAGGAACTTGAACTTTACTCAAGAAGCAATAGGGAGCCACTGAGTATTTTTGAGCAGAGGTATCATATGTATGTATATATGTATATTATATAGAGAGATATAAAAATTCATATGTGAAATGAAATGTTTACTGGGTGTTGTTAGTAGTGCAAGTTCAGATAGAATAAGGATGACTACATATGTATAACCTATATCAAATTGCTTGCCTTCTCAATGGGGCAGGAAGGGAGGAAGGGAGAGAATTTGGGACTCAAAGTTTTAAAAATGAATGTTAAAAGTTGTTTTTACATGTAACTGGGGAAAATAAAATACTAAATAAATTAAATATATTATGACAAATAGAATAAAGACAAGTTTAATGTTCAAAGTTCAATATTCAGTTTTTATCATATACTTCTTATCATAACTAACACAAGGCAATCGGATCTTATGGGATGTCCCTAAAGTGCTTTTGGTTACATCAAGAAAGAGTTAGGTTATATGTAAGTAAGAATTTGTAAACCATAGTAAACTGTATTACTAATTTGTAAGAATCCATATTTGTAAACAGTATTACTAACTGCAAGTTTTAACGAATTACTAATTCGTAAATAATATTTATTAACAGATTAATAAACAGTGCAACAATCTGAGATTGAGGTTTTTTTTTTAATAAGGATTCAGTCTTGTATGGGACAATCTTTTCTAGAGGCAACAGACATTCCATTCCCTTACTTAGGTCATTTGTTTGTTGCTGTATCTTCTATCATCATCTTTAGTTTTAATTTCCTCTTTATGAATCTTTAACCAAGTTTCTTTGCAAAGCAATTGTGAAGAAACTAGTTTAACTAAAAAAACCCAAAAAACTAAACCCATATTTTGTTTGATGGTTTAAAAATTAAACAATAAGGCTTTTTGCTCTTTTAACAATGAGAGAATTTTAGAAGTAGAAGGGACCATCTTGGCTCTGGGACCATGTTGGGTCTAAGCCCCTCGCTTTCCAGATGACAAACCAGAGAAGCTGTGACTGATTTGCCTAAGGCTACTGAGCTAGTTAGTGGCAAGGCTGAAGAGGGGAACCCAAGTGTCCTAACTCACAGGCCAGTGGCTTCTCATTATACCATTCTCCCTCTGGCTAGGTAGTAAACTAGATTGATTATTCACCCATAGAGAGGAACCCTGCTTGGGGCAGATACAATTATATACATCCCCTTTAAAAGGGAACTCAGGATCATTTGGAATGAGAGATGGGGAGAAAAGTGATATAGAAACTTGAAACTCCAGAGTTTGTTTAAAAAAAAACCAAAAAAACCAAAACAGACAAATCCAAAACTAACTGGATAATTTCATTTTCAGGGTGAGTGGTGAAGAGCTGTAGGTAGCTAGGTGGTACATTGGATCTTTAAATCCTGCCTCAGATACCCACTAGCTATGTGACCCTGGGCAAGTCACTTAATCTTGCCTGCTTCAGTTTCCTGATCTGTAAAACAGGGATAATAATAGTACCTACTTCCTAGGGTTGTTGTGAAGATAAAATGAGATAATATTCCTAAAGAAGTTTGCAACACCTTAAAGTTCTATGTAAATGCCAGTGATTATTGTTATCAATTATTATCAGCACTGAGCATAGTGCCTTAGCAAGCCCCTATCTAGTAGGTGGATGGGAAAACTAGGTGGTGCAGTGGATAGAGCACTGGGCTTAGAGTCAGGAAGACCTAAGTTTAAATCTGGCCTTAGACACTTACTAACTATATGACCCTGGGCTTAATCCACTGGGGAAGAAAATTGCAAACCACTCCAGCATCTTTGCCAAGAAAACGTCAAATTGGACTCACAAAGAGTCAGATACAACTAAAAAATGACTTTACAATACCTGGTAGGTGCTTAATAAATGTTTATCGAAGTAATGAACATTTGTCTTCTAAATAAAAATTGAGTACAGTTGATCAGCAAGCTCCTACTATGGGCCAGACACCTTCCTAGGTGCTGGGGAAACAAAGTCTAAAGCAGAACAGTCCTTCCCCTAAAGGGCCTTGTGGTCTCTCTGAGGAAACAACCTGTACTCATATCAGTATATAAAAATAAATGCAAAGTAATATCAAACCAGGTAATTCCTGCCCTCAAGGAGCTTACATTCCATTGACAAGCTGGAAAACAAAGACTAGAAATCTGGAAAAATTTCCTGAGGAAGGGTGAAAGATATATTAGCATGTATTTAGAGACTTAGAAGTGTTGGAGTTCATATAAAGGGATTTCCTTGGATTCTAGGAATTCTTTTAAACCTTTGTTCTAACTGGGGCATTTTATAGTTTATAAATATAAAGGAGGATTATTATTAATTTTATAATGCTTGTCTGAATAATTGCTTTTTGTTTGAAAAGCAGAGTTGAAGGCATCGAGTGGCACATATGTCCCCTTTTCAATCATCCATCTCTGAAGTTATCCGAATTCCTTTAGCTATGCTCTCCTCAGCAGGCATCACTATTTGCTTTGTCACAGTGACCCACATCTTACCTGGAAGGAGTTTAAAAGCGATGGCATTTGACCCACAACCTCAGCCCAATTTCAGTGATGGACACATCACAGCCATATGAAAAATGTATCTTATCCCTAAAATAATGCTTTCCATAGCAGTTTGTGAGCTAAAAATTCCCATTGGATAAACAACTTTTAGACAAGGTTTGAAAACTCAGGAACTCTAGTCCAGACTCACTTTAAATATTATCATCTTTCCCAGTTTCTTCCTTTCTACCTTTCACCTCAGGTTTGGGTGGAGAGTTATAATGTTATAACTTCAGATCAGATGTTAATTGGGAGGGAAATATATGAAAATATATTTAAATGGATATAAATATGTAAATATAAATAAATACAAACACATTTAAATATATAAAATATGCAAATATATTTATATATAACTATGTAAAAATATATAAATATATCACACTGCAGATCTAATGTTAATTGGGAAGGAAATGCTGACCAGAATATGGCTTGATGGGTTAAGTTGAAGCTCTTCATTTGGCCATAGGGAGCTACATGATATGAAAATTCCAGTTTTGCCTTCAGAGCTTTTCTCTGCATGATTTTATGATAGTATCCCTCCCCTCCCCCCACAAGCTGACTCATAGAACAGTACTGGCCTGCAGTGTGCATATAGCTATATGTGTGTCTGTGTTTGGGACTAGGCTTGTAATTTCCTCAATGATGGGAGGTCCAGCAAAGGAGACACCTGTTCTGCAATTTATAGTGTTAAAAAAAAGTTGATTAGGGTATATGTGTGGATGGGGGGAGAGGAGAATATGGAAGCTGAAACAGAGATGGAACTTGACTTTAGGTCTTGCTATCTCTAAGTCTGCTCTGCAGCTAATATGCTATACTGACTCTTGGCAACTTTTTGCTGGTCATTGAAAATTTTATTAGGGCAGCTAGGTGGTGTAGTAGATAGAACTCTGGGCTTGGAATCAGGAAGCCTCATCTTCCTGAGTTCAAATCTAGCTTCAGGCATTTACTAGTTATATGGCCCTTGGCAAGTCATTTAACCCTGTTTGCCTCAATTTCCTTATCTGTGAAATGAGCTGGAGAAGGAGATGGCAAACCACTCCAGTATCTTTGCCGAGAAAATCCCAAATGGGTCACAAGAGTCAGTTGTTTTCAAAGTGACTGAAAACAACTAAACAACGACAGCGAAAATGACAATGATTTTACTACCATAGGTCTCTACTGTGTAAAACCTGTGAACAAAAAACTAACTCTTGGCAGAAGAAGTGAATTACACTTAGCATTCAACTCAGTCGCTGGGAACAAGTCCAGTTAGTTTCTTTGGTGCATGGTGACCAGACTCAGGGAGGGCTGATTGCTGTGGTTAGAGACCCTTTTATCTCTTTATCCAATAATCAATAACCAGCGGTGAGTGGGAAATATTCTTTTTAGGGCCAGCCCAGTTGTGCTGTGATGGAGCTCTGAGCTTGGGGTTGGGAAGACCTGAATCCAAATCCAGCCTCATACACTTACTAGCTGAGTGACCCTGAGTAAGTCACTTAACCTCTGTTTGCCTCAGTTGCCTCAAGTGTAAAATGGGGATAGTAACAGCGCCTTCCTCTCAAAATTGTTGTGAGGATCAAATAAAATAATATTTGTAAAGTGCTTAGTATAGTTCTTGTCACATTGTTGTGGTTTGCTGTTCACTTGTGTCTGACTCTTCATGACCCTGTGGACCACTTCTATCCTCCACTATCTCTCAAAGTCTGTCCAAGTTCATGTTTGGTGCTTCCATGACGCTATCCATCTCACTCTCTGCTGTCCCCTTTTCCTTTTGCCTTCAATCTTTTCCAGCATCAGGGTCTTTTTAAAAAATGTTTAAAAAAATTTTTAGGCAGTTGGGGTTAAGTGACTTGCTCAGGGTCACACAGGTAGTCAGTGTCAAGTGTTTGGTCTGAGGCTATATTTGAACTCAGGTCATCCTGACTTCAGGGCCAGTGTCTATCCCCTGTGCCACCTAGCTGCCCCCAGCATCAGCGTCTTTTGCAATGAGTCCTGTCTTCTCGTTACGTAGCCAAAGTGCTTAAGCTTCCAGTGAATAGTCTGAATTATAAGTCCCTGGCACTTAATAAATACTTGTTTCCTTCCTTTCTTCTTTCCTCCCTCCCTCCCTTCCTTCCTTGTTCTAGTGGCATCATGCTATCATTTCAATTATCGTAGTCTCATGTTTAAAGATTTATTCTTTTAAATAAGATATTCCTAGATCTGGAATAGCATTGATGAGGTTATTCCATATCTATTAAGACAAATCCCACTGCATTCAGGCCTGTCTGTCCTGTATAACTCTGGCCCTCATCCTCTTAGAAGTTTACCACAGGAGGCTATGCATCATGTGAGGCCTTGCCTTACGTTCTCTTGACATCCCAAAGATACCCAGGTAGTGTGCAGACTGCCTATCACTTATCCTTTGATCCTGCCCCATGATTGGCACGTCTTCTCTTTTGCTCACGTGCTTCCTTGATGCTATCTTTCACTTTGATTCTCCTTCCTAATTCCTTGTTTGCAATGCATTGTAGCTTGTTCACTCCCACCAGGCCTCTGGGTGACATTCAGCCCAATCTTATGAGGGTTATTAAAAAGGAGTGAACAGAATACTAGGGACGTTGCTTATCTTTGTTAAAGAAAAAAAAAACCCACAGCAAATTCAATGCTCAGGATTTGCCTGTGTTAGGCAATGAAACTGAAGGAGGGCTTGATTGTATATGCCTCAAAAGGAAAAAAGATTAGATTTTGTCTGAAGGTATGATGCTAATCATTTTAAATTTGGGTGCATTTGCTTGGCCTCCATAAGAGTTTTTTTCAGATGAAAAAAATCTCTTGAAATGAAATGCCAAGAAAAATTTTTAAGGTGTTACTTAGCTGGAAAATCATTTGCGAAAGCTTCACATTTAATTACTTGTCAAGTTGCTGTCACCATGAAACCATTTTGACAATAACAAAATCAAAGCAAAGAAATCATTTGGTATCTTGTCCTCTTTTGTGTCTTAAAGTCATATTGTCAACTTCTACAGTAAAAAAAAAACAATTGAGCATAAACAGTAACTATGCTGTATTAAGTTTGGCAGAAGGCAGCCAGGTGGCACAGGGGATAGAGTGCCAGGCCTAGAGTGAGGAAGACCTGAGTTCAAATATGGCCTCAGACCTTACTAGCTGTGTGACCTTGGACAAGTCACTTAACCTGTTTGCCTCAGTTTTCTCATCTGTAAATCAAATCTGAATAAATCTGTGTCTGAGTAAGACTCATGTCTTCCTGACTCTCAAAGACCACAAATTGCATAATGGTTACAGGTCTGCATTGGTAAAAATATTGCTCTCCTCGAAAATATATCCCAGCATTTGGTCTGGACCAAAAAATTATGATGACATTAGTAAATTTGGTAAAAAAAAAAAATCTGATACTCTTCTTATGGAAAAGATGGATAGATGTGAGCTATATGACAATACTGCTAGATAAATTTGAAACTAGTTGAATGAATGACTGGTCTAAAAGAGTAATGATTAATTATTCAATGTCATTTTGAAAGGAGGTTTCTGGAGCAAGCCCCAGGGATCTGTGCTGATTAACATTTTTTAACAATGGCTTAGATGAAGGCATGAGTGCCATGCTCATTAAATTTGCAGATGACACCAAACTGGGAGGAATATTTAACACCCTGGAAAACAGGATCCAAAAAGAGCATTGAATAAATCTAAGATGAAATTAAATTCCAATAGACCTAAAGTTGACTTGAACTTAAAAAAATCAGTTTCACAAATTCAGGATGGGAAGGCATGATTAAACAGCAGTTTGTGTGAAAAAGATCCGAGGGTCTTAATGGATTGCAAATTCAGTACAAGTCAGCAGTGTGATATGACAGCCCAAAATCTAATGTGATCTTGTGCTACATTAAGAGACAGAGTTTCTAGGCAGAGTTAAGGAGAAATACCAATAGGTCCCTCTGTCCTATATCCCCTTCTTGGTAAGACCACCTTTGAAGTACTGCATCTAGGTCTGTGTGCCCTGGTTTAAGAATGACATTCATCAGCTGGAAATTCTTCAGATGAGGACACCTAGAATGGTAAATTGCTTTGATTCCGTGTCTTAACGAAAATCTGTTGATGCTATCAGAGATGTTTAGCCTAGAGAAGGGAAGATTTAGGAGCAACATGGAAAGCTTTGTCCAAGTATTTTAAAAGCTGTCAAGGGGAAAAGTCGAGCCAAGTTAAGAAGCATTTATTAAGTACCTACTGTGTACCTGGCAGTGTGTTAAAGGCTGGGGATACAAAGATAGTTTTTAGAAAAAATCTGTCCTTCAAAGAGTTCACTCTCTAATGGGAAGAGTGATTTTGGACCCAGAGGGCTGAATTAGGGCCAATGAGTAGAATTTGTAAAGAGGTAAATTTGGGGTTGAAGACAAGATAATGATGTCCACTAGTGGAATGGGTTACCTCAGGAGGCTATGCTACCTTCTTGGACATCTTCAAGTAGAAGCTGCATGACTATTTGTCAGGTATGTTATAATGTGCCTTATCTTTCCCCTTACACATGACATTCCTTAGCTTGTCTCTGTGCTGCCATGTTGGCTGTCCCATGTGCCTGGAGTCCATTCCATCCTTACTTCCATTTCAACCCCATCTTTTGCATGAAACCTTTTTACAATCCTCTCAACTGCTGGTGTTCTCCTCCTCCAACTACTTTATATTTACTTTTGCATATATTTGCATTTATATTGTATATTCTTATTTATGTTCTTGTGATCTCCCTCATTAGAATGTAAGTTCATTGTGAGGAGAGATTGTTTCATTCTTTGTACTTATGTTCCCAGTGTCCAGCATAATGGCTGGCATATAGTAGGTGCTTAATAAATGCTTGTTGATTTATTCTTTTGAGGTCTTGGTTGGATTGGATGGCCTTGGAGGTCTCTTCCTACTCTAAAATTCTGTGATTCTTTAATTATAACAACAGCAGTAACAAGTCAGGTGGTGATAGGAGTAAAAGAAAGGAGAAGATAGGGTAAGAAATGTTAGTAAGGCAGAATTGATAGGATTTCGCAACTGAATAGAAATGGAAAGTGGGTGAGAGAGAGAGGACTCAAATGATATTAACAAAGTTTCAGATAGGAGTGACTGGGTAAAATGTTGGTGTCACTGATAGAAATGAGAAATTCAGAGGAGGCTTAGGTGTTAGAGGCAAGATCATAAATTAGATGGAGGTCATGAATCAGACCAAGGGAGATGAAATTCTGAAGGTGCCAGGAGAAGCCATTCTAATGAGGAAGCAAATTGGGAGCTGGGGATGCAAAGGGAATTCATTGACCAATTTCCATTTTTAAAAGATATGGACATAAAATGGAAGCAAGGAGAGGTAATATAGTTCCATGATCCTCTGGATAGAGGAAAGGATCAAAGAAGGGATGAAACCATATCAGTCAAGTAGATGGGACAGTGATAATAGACAACAGAGAAATGGCAAAGGTACTCAATTCTGATTTTGTTTCTGTTTTCCCTGCCCAGGAAAATGATTTTTGGACTTTAATAGATGGGAGGGGGTTGTGATAGATAACAGGGTTAACCTCAGATAAATTAGCTGTTTTTGATAAGTTCTAATCACAAGACTCAGGTTACTGAATGAATTAGCCAATGTGATTGCTTAAGCTGCCGTGAGGGATAATTTGAAACTTTTACTCTTTAGAAAAATGGAAAAGAGGTTGCAAAACTGGAGAAGATGAAATATCCCAATTTTCAAAAATGGGAAAAGTTTTGTAACCAGCAAACTGTAGGTCGATCAGCTTGATTTTAATTTCTGGTAAAATTCTAAGATTATTAAAAGAATGGTTTGTATACACTTAGAAAATGAATCATGGCTTCATTGAGAACAAGTTATGCCAGACTAATCAATCTTCCTCTGTCCCTTCTCTTCCTTCCTTCCTCTTTCTCCCTTCCTTCCTTCCTTCCCTCTCTCTGTCCCTCCATCCTTCCCTCTCTCCCTCCCTCCTTCCTTTCCTCTTCCCTCTCTCCCTTCCTTCCTTCCATCCTTCTTTCTCTCCTTCCTTCCATCCTTCCTTCCTTCTTTCTTGCCTTCATCTTTAGGAAGTAATGATACTTCCTGGCCATCTCTATGCCAGGCCTTCTCCACTTGGACCATCTCTATCTCCTTCCCACTAGAACCTTGGACTCCACCCCTGGCACCACCCTGGACTTTGACCAAAGGAGATTCACCTTGTATTGTCCAGATCTAGGCTTCTACTTCACTTCCAGGTCATCACCATGCCATGCCATGCCATGCCATGCCATGCCACCACACATCATCCCTGCCCCTTCCCCTCCTAACTCCCCTTTGTATGATGTCTTCCCCCATTAGATGTGAGCCCCTTGAAGGCACTATACTACTTACTTGTATTTGGGCCCCCAGCACTTAGAATAGTGCCTATCTACTATAGTGCTTCGTAGACACTGAAAATAAAGCCCCAAATGAAAAAGCCTCTGCATACGAAGGAACAGCTAAAGAAAGAGAGGAGACAAGGCTAAGGATTTGCTATTGGCAATTAATTACTGGTTAATTTTCTATTGATATATTTGTTACTATGTACAAACTTTCTGTTAACTTTATTTTAGAAGTACATAGAGTAAATGTCAGACCCCATGGGCACATGCCATTTTAAGATGTTTCTCCGACAGATGAGATGGCATGGGGGGCGGGGTAGAGGGAGCTGAGGTGCCATTGACTGAGGCTGTAAGGAGAAAGAGGAACCTTAATGGAAATGACAAAGAAATAGAGGTGACAATAACTACGAGAGAAACGTATGGGGTGTCAGGCAGAGTGAAGGCAGCTCTAACCTGTATATGCCAATTTTAATTTGAATGGAGAGCACTTCTAAAGGAATTCAGTTATTGGGCTATTAATTGGGGGAGACCAGTCAGTGTTGCTGAGTATAGCTGACACTGGAGACATGCTGAGGGAGAAAGAAGACAGACTGAAATCAGCCCAAGAGGAAAGCATATCAATTTGAGATAGTAAAGACAACTTGAAGCTGAAGGCTGATTTTTAAAAGAAGGGGAATACGGATAGCCTAGTTAAGCAAATAGAAGCCTTAACTAGGTGAAAAGCAGTCGGTCTTAACACGCTTATTTAGACTGAGGCTGCTGGAGGAATTGCAGTTTGAAGGGGTTCTTTGAGTTATATTTGGAAATATTGGTATATTCTTGGCTGTAGGTTTCACTTTCACTAGTACCACTCTAGTGTAGGCCCTCATCACCTCACTGCCCTTGATTCTTCTAAAATCCTTTTAGCTAGTCTCTTTGCTCTCCGTCTCTCCTTTCTACAATCCTTTCTTCATATCGCTGACAAAGTCATCTTTCTAATATATAGGATCATCTCATAGCACTTGACTGCTTAAAAAACTTTAGTGGTTTCCGGTTGCCCATTGAATAAAACCCAAACTCTTTAGGCCATCTTCAAGGTCCTCTTATCATCTGGTTCCAGTCTACCCCTCTAGTATTATTTCTTAGGACTCCCCCTTGTGGGCTATATACTACAGCAGAACTGTATGACATATTGCCCCTCAACATCTTGTTGCTTTTTCACGTTGCCTTGGTAAATATATCCCACTCTTAAAAGAGACTCCTCTGCTGCCCTTCTCCTCCTCCAGCATCGACATCCTTCCTCTCCTTCAAAGCTGATGTCAGATGTCCCTTCTTTTATTAAACCAAATCTTACCCCCTTGCTATCACATACCTTTCTAAGCAGAAGTGAGCTCTTTTTCCTTCGGAGACCACTATTTTACCTCTCCTATGTACTTATATCTATATAAATTATATTAAATGGTTTGATTGAATTGAATTGAAATGTTGAATTGAAACTTAAAGGACTATCTTTAACCTCATTGATAAACACTTGACAAGGTTGGAGGGAAAACCCTCTGGATGCTGTCAGAAGCTCCTCTAGGGAGTGACTGGGAAAAAATGAAAGAGAAGCCATGTGAGGACAGTGATTATCTAGAAAGGACATTTTAAAATTCATGAAGGTAAATGGAAACAGAATTAGGAGATAGTGGCTTCAATACTATTTTATACTATTTGACTTTCTGGATTTTTCATATTAATTTTTCATACTAATTTTATAGTGTTATTGGCTTATAAATAAAGAATATGGTGTTTGTGTAAGTTCTCTCTAATTTGTGGTAACTCCAGGTGTGGTTTGGACATGATATGACTGACAAGGCTTAGTGATAGTTAATGAGGCAGCTCAGTGATACATCAGATAGAACACTGAACCTGGAGTCAGGAGGACCTGAGTTCAGATTCAGGCTCAGGTACTGACTAGCTGTGTGATCCTGTTCAAATTACTTAACTTCTTTCTGGCTCAGTTTCCTCATTTGTAAAATAATAGCACCTACCTCCCAGGGATGTTTTGAGGATCAAATGAGAATTGTGAAGTGCTTAGAACAGTGCCTGGCACAAAAGAGGCACTATATAAATGTTAGTTATTACTATTATTGTTATTGTTGTTATTGTTATTGTTACTCAACTAGTTCCTTCCAACTCCTGATGGCAGTAAAACTAAGGAGCACAATAATGAGTATTCTTAATAAATTTATAGAATCTTAAGTAAGAGTGGAGGAGACAGTGTAGCATATATGGAGGATAAAACTATCCTCTGAGTCAGGATGACCTCGATTCAAGTTCTACCTTCGACATATACTGACTGTGTGACCTTGGCCAAGTCACTGAACCAGTGCTCTAGGTGATCTTCAGAAGGAATCTTAGCAACTTTTTTATGTCATGGACCCATTTGACAACTTGGTGAAGCCAGACTATAGATCCCTTTTCAGAATAATGTTTCTAAATACATAAAATAAAATACTCAGGATACATAGGAAACCAATAATATTGAAATGTCATTTTTTTTAAACCCAAAATTGAAAGACCCTGTCTTACGAATTCAGTCTACAAGTTGCAAAAAAAAAAAAAAGGTGCTATCATGGATTGGTAGAGGGAATTTTCCCCCAGGAATTCCCCCTCTAGAGGTCCAGTTTAAAAAAAAATCATGGCAGATATCCCAAACCAACTGCAAAAATACCAATCTGTGGCATTTGTAGTCATTATGAGTGATGGATACTGTCATAGAACTCTACCTCCCAGGATAAGGCAGGCCTTATGAGTCATATCAGTTCCCTAGTGTCTTTCTTTTTCTGAATCAGAGGAAAGTTGGGATTTTAGAATGAGAAATCCAATGGTTTCTCAATGGCAGCTTGTGGCAACTGGCAGGAAAGAAATGTGAGAATTTACCAGGGTATTTCATTCATCCTTGGAGTGAAAGATTGTTTTGCTAATATAGTTCTCTATGCCAGTGCATGCAGTGTGATTCATAGTGTGTTATTATTAATATATTATCATCTGTTAGAGGGTAATTTACTTTAATTTTCTGTCATTTCATAGTGCTATGCAAAATGCATTAAAAGTTATGGATTTAAATGAGGGCATCAGGATTTCACAAGGAAACAACAGTGAATTTCAGTATTAGTTGTTGACTGTGAAAGGGGCAATATAGTTAAAATCATTTAGCCTTCTCAAATTTTGGGGTGTGTGTGTGTGTGTGTGTGTGTGTGTGTGTGTGTGTATGTGTATGTGTGGAGAGATAGAGGCATGGAAGAAGACCACTAACCTTTTGTAATTCATGAGCTATCCAAGAGAGATCCACTTTTTCCCCCCCTTAATGAAATAATCTCAGAATTGGGCTTCAACCTTTAATTCATATATTGCTAAGTCTTAGGGAATTAGAAAAGTTCTGTCTCTCAGACCTGTCAATCCTACTCCTAATGTTAGTTAAAAGGGGAAAAAAAAATATTATTGTCAGGGCAGGAGAAATTTGCCTATAAATCTCCAATCTTCCCCCTCCCCCCACTACCTTAGTAAACCTTCACATTTTACCTTTTTGGATGAACCTCCAGACAGATGAGTTGCTGGGGGTCTGCCGCAGGCTGGCAGGAGCTGCTGACTTTCTGTGTGACATTGCCCAGGTCTGGAATGTCTCCTTGTCCTTCTCACCTGCTCCCTGATGGCAGTAATGGCTCCTTACAGTCTCCCAGTCTGTCAGCCCAAAGGCATGTGTGGAAGGCTCATTAGGACCTATCTTGAAAGCACTGTGAGTGAAGCATTTTTAAGTATGAGAAGTTTCATCTTTCTGCTTAGTGGAGAGGAGATAGCTTGCTTCTTGGAGACCAGACCCCAGGTATCCAGTTCCCTTACACGGCCATATAATGCGACTGTGGAGAAATCAGAAATGAGGGGTCTACTGGTTCCCCTCTGTAGGAGGATGATGGCTGGAGGTGCTTGGATCTGGTGCTCTCAGGCCCTGTGGGTGCTTGGTAGAGAACAATAGAGGTCCTTATGAAATTGCATACAAAGAACTCCTCCAGACTGATTTAGAGGAGCCCCTTGTCCTGCAGATTGACAGCTGGCTGCAAGACAGGAGGCAGGTTAGGATGATGAGCCCCTTAGATCTCTCCAGAGATTTTGGGTGAGGTATTGAGGGTATCAGAGGAGTGTGGTTTTCTTGAGGGTGTCCCTTAATAATCTAGAATTAAACAATGATATGATCTTCATCTAGGAAAAAAGGAACAAAATTTAAAAAAAAGTTGAGGAATGAGGGGAAGATGAGAAATATAGGCAAGAAGTAGTAATAGAAAAGGTATCAGGATGAATGAATGAATGAAAAGCATAAAGCACTTTGTGATAAATATGGGGGATAAAACAGTAAAAAGAGAGAGAGAAGAGAAGAAAGAGGAGAAAGAGAAGAGAGAGAGAGGGGAAAAGGAGAGAGAGAGAGAAAGAGTCCCTGCCCTAAAAGACCTTATACTTTCTAGTTGGGGAAAACAATGCATAGGGGAGTGGTAGGTGACCAAGGAGGGATATTTTGTACTGGGAGGTAGAATAGGGGTGGGGTACATGTTCAGTGGCCAACAGATAGTGAGATGGCTGGATAAGATGTGAAGATGAAGTAAGATCTGGTGTTCAGATCTAACCAGTAGTGATCTAAGTGGGAGAGTTGATGTACATTCAGCCATCAGTCACCTGGTTGGACCCTTGGGTGGGAGTTCAAAGGTTGAGTAGATTAACTTCCCAGGGACTGGGGAATTCTGGAATTCCTGGTATGGAGATCCAGGTCTCAGATCTGTTGATATCAGGGTCATAACACTGGATGGAGAAAGTCTGGACTCATGTGGTCTCTGCTGCTCACTAGCTATGTGAGTTGAGAGAATTGAAATAATCAGTTTGGGCCCGAGTTTCCTCAGTGTGGAAAGAGTGCTGGATTTGGGGCCAGAGAATTTGGGTCTGAATAAATACCGGCACTGCCATTGTGTTAGATATGTTGCTTGAGTTTCCTCATCTGTAAAGTGACAGGATTGGTTCAGATGACTTAAGGTCTTTGCCAGCCTTAAATCTATGATCCTAGGAATTGTAGAAAGAGAAAATTGGATTAAATGGTTTCTAATGTCCCTTCCAACTCTAATATTCTGTGATTATTTTAGGTCCCTAAAAAAAAAAGGCAGGCAAAGGCAACCTGATTGAAACTGTAATTTCAAGCCACAGATGCTCATTCAATCAGGAGAAAATTGGAAAGCCAGAGCACAGAAGTGAATCAGGGGTGATGGGGTTTTGCAATGTGACATGGCAGTGAAAGGAATCCAGGAGATTTGAAGTGATAGAAGCAGAAACAGGCTGTTGTGGAAGCCAGCTCCTGGAAGACGATGGGGAAGACAGTCCCTGGACTCCTGCTCTCTCTCTCTCTTTGTAGCGGCCAGTTAGTTAACTGGAGTGAGAGAGTTAAACTCGGGTTTCTGAGAGGCAAGATGAAACCCAGCAGGAATCTGAAAAGAACTTTTTGTTTTACAGAAACTCTTGAGAGTTAAACCTATGATTTGGCTATGGGAGGCTGGGGGAAACTTAGTTCCCTAGTCCAGAGATTTCTTTATTTAGAAAGAAAAAAAATTAAAGTAAATTTAAAATTTACTTTAAATTTAAATTTGAAAGTAAAAGAAGCAAGAAATGCCTTTTCTTTACAGAGGAACCTCAAGAAAGACAACCTATTCCAGTGTGTAAAGGTCATTCCATGATGGTTTAGCAAGAGATAGCTACCCCCTAGAAGCCAGATTGTTTTTAGAAAATTAGTGGATCTTTGATTTCATCAATATATTTGTTTTCTCCAGTGATAAGGATTATAACCCATCCACATCTGTCTATTTGACTCTTATCTTTACCCTTCTATAATTTTGCCAGTAGGGTTCCCACCAACATGCAAAGGAGTGTTCCTTATTTTTTCTTGATATCATGAGAATACCACTGGTGCACATGGGAATATTCACTGGTTATTGTCAGTAAGTCAATAAATTTTTTTTTTTGTGAGGCACTTGGTGTTAAGTGACTTGCCCAGGGTCATATAGCTGGTAAGTGTTGAGTGTCTAAGGTCACATTTGAACTCAGGTCCTCCTGACTCCAGGGCTGGTGCTCTATCCACTGTGCCACCTACCTGCCCCTCAATAAACATTTATTAAACTCCTAAGTGGTCCAAGTGGATAGAATGCCTGGAGTCAGGAAGATATATCTTCCTGAGTTCAAATCCATCCTCAAACATTTACTATGTGTGTGACTCTGGGCAAGTCACTCTCTCTGTCCCTCAGATATATATGGAGACTATAAATGGAAACAGTACTCGATGGACTCTAAGGTCCCTTCTGACTGTAAATATATGATGTTTTTCTATCATGGATCTCTAAAGTGGTATCCTTTATTCTCGTTCTTTGTCAAATTGTTATTATCTTTTTTTTTAATTTGGAGGCAGTCGGGGTTAAGTGACTTATCCAGGGTCATGCACATGGTAAATGTCTGAGGTGGGGTTTGAACTCAGGTCCGCCTGATGCCAGGTCTAGCGCTCTATCCACTGTACCACCTAGTTGCCCCTCAAGATCTTTATCATTGTATGTTGCAACCAGCTCACATCTTTTACTCTCTGACTGGGAATCATTTTTAATTCTTTGGAGATTGTAGTATTTTGTGATTCACGATCATTCAACATCCCAGTAGCATAGTGGTACTGAAGAGAAGGGCCTTTGTTTCCAGAAGGTAAAGGAGTTTTGTAATTTTCTGAAGGCATTCCAGCTTGCCCTTCACCTTCTGTTAAATTCTAAGTCTCATTTGTCCATTTTCAGTGTCCATATCCTGTTGGAAAGGCTCGATGGGCTCCTTCCTCTGACCTCAGCACCAGGACACTCACCACCCCCAAGCTCCAGACATTCCCCAGTGTACATGTGTGGAGTCTTTTAGTCAGCAAGTCATTCTTTATTAAGTTCCTACTGTGTGCAAGGCTACATACAGGGGATACAAAGAAAGGCAAAAGACAGTCCTCATTCTCATGTCTAAAAGGGAAGACGACATGAAAACAGCTATGGACAAAGGGGATATATACGTGATAAGTTGGAGCTAGTATTAAGGGGGATTGGGGTAGGCTTCTTGTAGAAGTGGGGATCTTCATTGAATCTTGAAGCCAGGAGGCAGAGATGAGGAAGAAGAGTGGCTTCCAGGCATGGAAGTTTACCACAGAAAATGCTAGGTTTCTGGAGATGAATTGTCTTGTACAAGAAACAGCAAGGAGGCCTGTGTCATTAGGTTGCAGAGGAGGGGGAGGGGGTATCAGGTGTAACAGGAATGGAAAGGGAGGAGGGGGCCAGGTTGTGAGAAGCTTTGAATACCAGAGGATTTTATATTTGATCCTGGACATGTGGGCAGATCTGAGTTTTAGAAGGTCAGTATGATGGTTGATTGGAGGATGGGGTGGTGTGGAGAGAGACTTGAAGTAGGGGGGCCAGTTAGAAGACAAGGAAGAGGTGATGAAGACCTTTCCACTCCTAGGCTGCCAGAACTCAAGGTACCAGAGGTCAAGTTACTGGTCTGGGGTACTCTTTCATGCCTCCTTTCCCTTTCTCACTTCTGGCTTAGTACTGATTTTCTCTATCCCTACCCCTGTAGGAGGAATCCCAGAATCCTTGTTTCACTTGGACTCTGAGATGCATTCCCTTCCTTCCCAATAGTTATAGGTAGGGCCCCTCAAGAAACTTCCCTCTTACCCCCCAGCTGCAGAATGGCTATGGCTCCTCACACCACTTAGATGAGTGGGGAGTCACCAATCACAATCCTTCCAGAAATTTTGAGAACCTCCAAGCCTTACCATTTGCCTTACTGCTATACCCTCCAGTTCCCTAGGTACTACCATCTGACTTGCTGATATACCTTAACAACCCTGAGACTGTTGCCATCTACCCAACCCAGTTGATACACCCTTAGGACCTAAGGTCCTTTCTATCAACCCTATGGCTGAACTACCTGAGTATCTCAGACAAGTCACTCAGCGTCTTCGGGGCTTGGTTTCCTCATCTATAAAATGAGGGGGTTGGACTAGATCAGGGCTTCTTAAACTTTTTCCACTTGCGACCCCTTTTCTTGTTTCTGCAGTGTTCATCGGTGTTGTGTGACCTGAGGACGTGTGCAGTGCAAAGTGCGCATGCTTTGTGTTCAGAACCAAGGCTGCAGTAAAGTTGTACGATGCAACATAGGAAGTGCTGCCAGAAACACCTCGGATTCGTTATGCGTTTGATTCTTAATTAATTTTTGGTCGCTGCTTGTTAAGAAACCTTTTACTGTTGCCAAATTTTTCACAACCCTATATGGCGTTGTGACCCAGAGTTTAAGAAGCACTAGACTAGAAGACTTAGTCTAAGGTAATTTTCAGGTCTAAGTCTATGCTCCTAAGATTCTGTGAACTCTCACGCAATTCATCCGTGAGCTTCTTCACAGCAGGAACTGTCCCACTTTTCTATTTTTAACCTCAGTTTTTAGGAGAGTGCTTGCCACATAATAAATGCTTATTCGATCATTCATCTAATTACATGTCATAATCTAGGCAGTAGGCATTCTTCATCTACTTGGTTTTTCCTGTGTGGATGGTTAGGCTAAACTCTTAAGTGGCGATGGAGCTATCTGTATACGGGAGGACCTGGAGGACCTAACTGTTTAGGAAATCCTTCTTCGACCTGACCTCTGCGCTGGTTCTCTTCCACAACTCTGGCAAATGCCTTTGGCAACCCTATGTTTCCCTGTCAGAGGGTCAATGATCAAGGTTGATTCTGTTGTGCTTTCATGAACTTGAATGATTTTGCTGTATGGATGGGAGACATCCTGTTGCAAGAGGCTTTGTTTTATGACATAGAATGAGACACTTCATAGTCAACAGAAAATAAGCACAGTGGGGTCTTATATTCTCTGTATCTTTTAGTTAGTTCTGTAATATTGAGAATGTGATTTGCTGTGAAATAAATACTGTTTCCAAAAGCCAGCCCACTGCCACTATATCCCCATTAAGGATGCCTTTGATCTGTATATAGATTATCCTCATAAACTTTTTATATAGAGGGGAAAGTAGACACTTAAACTGGTAGCTATTAGGGTTCCTTCAGTCTCCTATTTTCACAGTTAAGTAAAATCTGAGTTTTTTTCCCCATGCTTTTTCATAACTTCCCCTCCTTCAGATGCCTTCTGAATAGATCCCCCAACAGCCTTGATTATCTTGCCTCCAGCACCGATCTCCCCTCTACACATTTGGTCGAATCCAGCTGCTTTGGCCATCTTTATTCTATTTAGTGCCATTTCTACCTACTCTATAATATCATTAATATTAAGGTCTAATTGTGGTGGCTCTGACCTTGGTGAAAAAAAAATTGGTATAAAAATTTGGGCAGAATTTTCCCATTTTTCTCTTTCAATTCATTGTCCAGAGAGTAGTGTACTTTGGATATTGACTCTTCCCTATATTTCAAACCCTCGGTCAATCTTGAAATTAAATTTAAAAACAATTGGAGTAACCACATTGGCCAGTATTGGGTCATAGAATTTGATAGCTGAAAAGGAGCTTGGAGATGTAGTGTTACCTCTTCATTTTAAAAATGGGAAAATAGAGGTCCAGAGAGGGAAATGACTTGTGGGAGGACAGGTAGTCTGACTGAGATCTGATTCCCAAGTCAATATATTGTATATATCAATGTATAAGTTTTTTGTTTATGGACACCACTATCATTTCTGGAGTGTTCCAGGGCTTTAGGCTACACAAGAGTTTTGGTGGGTATGGGGAGACTTGGAACTTGGATCATAAAACTAATATGGTACTGAGGCCCATTTCTGTGTTTTTGTGGAAGCTCGGATGGTCCTTCTGGATTTTTATACAAGGTATCACAAAAATCATAGTAAGTGTTAAGCCTTTAAAAAGCTATATGCTTTGTATTCGGGAAGAGATATAGGAACTTAAAAAAAAAGCAGCTATCTTTTTTATTGTAAGCTGGTATTAAGAGGCTCATTAGAAAAGGCAGTGGGTAGAAGACGCTGGGAGGTGGATTAGACCTTAGGAAGTGTTGGCTTCCTAAAGAAATGTGTATGTGCAGAGTGGAGAAGATTTGTGTGTGGGTGACCCTTTCTTTGAACCTTTCTAAATTCAAGCAGGGAGATGACTCCAAAAATGGCATAACCTGACTCAGACTCCCAAGGGGTCAGATAAGATGTGAGCATAACATTTCAGGAGGGGATGGTGTTCCTGACAATTGTTGAAATATTTATCCTCTAAATAGAACGCTGGAACATGAAATATGTTCTCGCTTTTGCTCCTGAATGTATGAGGCAAACCCTTCTTTTTTTCCCCCTCTTCTAGCAAATTCTTTATTGAAGGAGCCTTTGTCTGGATTGACCGTCTTTCTCATTTATTTCAGACTCCCCAACTCCGTCACATTTCCCCTTTGCTCTGTTTTTTTCCCCAGGCTCTCGCATTGCTGAAACTGTTACATTAACAGCCCCCTGCCAGGGGCTCTGTATGTTTCATGCTGGGTGAAATGGAGGCTATCACAGCAGCCCATCATGTGGGTCTGGGAAAAAAAAAATATGTACCCTGGACCAGGTCAGGGAAAGTCTGGGTGGATTGACCAGCTGCAAGCCCTAGGATTCTTAGTATCAGATTAGAGCTAATCATTTCTGGGCTCTTTGAGATGGGTGTCCTTGTTACTTCTTCCAAAGACTTTTTCTTCCTAAGCCTTTTTCAGGCAAGAAGGGGGCTTTAGAAATCAAAATCATCTTATCAACCCCTTCATTTCTATAGATTGAGACAGGGACTGAACCTATGATTTTATTAGCATAGAGGCAGTTAGATAGAGCAATGGATAGTGCACTGATCCTGGAGTCAGAAAGATCCAAGTTCAAATTTGGCCCCAGACACTCAGTAGCAGTGTTACCCTGGGCAAGTCACATAACCTCTGTTTGCCTCAGTTTGCTCATCTGCAAAATGGGGATAAAAATGAGACCATTGCTTTCCATATCTTAAAGCAGTGTATAAATGCTAGCTATATCTCATAGGCCGTCTTCTATGAAGAGTGTCTCCTTATTGGATTACATATATAGGCTATAATATAGTGGAATACGTATTTGGCCAGGAATGAAAAAACTTGGATTCTAGTATCTGCTACTGAATTGGTGGGTGGTTGGGAGGCCGTCATACATAGAAAAGAATGCCGGGTTTGGAGTGAGAGGTCTTGGACTCAAATTCTCCTTCTAGGGCTTAATACCTATATGACCTTGGGCAAGTCGCTTTCAATTTTCAATGTCTTCATCAGTAAAGTGAGAGGGCAGGACCAGATGGCTCCTAAGGTCATCTTCAGCTCTAAATGTGTAATCATATGGTTCTACGAGATCTCTGGACCTCGATTTCCTTGGGCAAGTCACTTAACTTCCTATTTGTCTGAAACTTCTATTGGGAATTCCTAAACTGGAATTGATGAACTTGTTTTAAAAATATATGTATATTAATAACTGCATTTTAATATAATAATGATAACTAATATTTGGTATTTTATGGTTTGCCAAGGATTGTGTATATACCCTCTCATCTGATCCTCACAACAGCCCTGTGAGTTAGATGCTATTATTATCTGTGACCTGTGTTTAGCCGCAGCGCTGCCACTTACTGTGCCGGCCACGCCGTGCACTCTCCTCCTATAAGGAGCAGGCTGCCAGAGTCATACTTACCAGTCTTCGGGTACTACCCGGATAAACACACAGAGACGAGCCGACCAGGAGATGCGAATACCCGAGCTTTATTCAGAGGCTATCACAGCAAGGCCACGCAGGAAGGCCAGAGCAACAGAGCAGGAGCAAAAAGAGCGCGTGCTTCCACCACGACTGTTCCTTAAGTACCTACTTAGCCCCTCCTCCTCAGCCCGCCTACTAGTCAATGATTGTAGGGTCAGATACCAGAAGGGGATGTCTGAGTTTAGTGCACCAAGGGAGAGGAAGTGACGCAGGAGGCTAGGACCGGATACAGGAAGGAGGCGTCTGGTATTAGTGCATAGACAAAGGGAGAGTACGTGACCCAGGAAGTCAGGCCCAGATACCGGGAGGGTGCGTCTGGGGTCAGTGCTACACAAAGGGAAAGTACGTGACCCAGGAAGTCAGGAAGGACACAGGAAGGAGGCATCTGGGGTTGACGTTGCACTTAGGGAGGGGATTAAGCAAAGGGAACTCGTCCTCTGCCGTCTCGCTCCCATGTGGCACAGCCCCCTGCCTCAGGAGCACGTGCTCCGGCTACTTCCTTGTATCCTGTTCCTTCCCCAGCTTATCGCAGCTCACATAGCACTGCCCGCTGCCTCAGGAGCATGAGCTCCGGTTACTTCTCCGGGTCCAGCCCTTCCCAGTTCACCACAACTCCACCTAGCACAGCCCCTGCCTTGGGAGCATGAGCTCCGGTTACTTCCTAATACCCAGTTCCTACCCCATCTTGCCACAACCTCCACTTGGCAATAGTCAACATCAGACAGTCCCTCACAACTTACCACACGTGACTTTGGCCTTTAAGGACCTCATCGTGTGTAAAATGAAGGGGGTCTGCCAAATGGCCTCTCAGCTCCCTTCTAGCTCATAGTTCTGTGTCTTTTGAGCTCCCTGTTAGCTCTAAGTGTTAGTGATGGGATGGAATGGGATGGGATATAATGGAAAGGTCACTAGATTTGGAATCAGGAATGTGGCCTTGAGTTTTGACTCTGCTCCTGACAGTCTACTTCTTTGAGGTACCTTGGCAGGGTTATTGTGAGGAAAAGCTTTTTTGTTTTGTTTTCTTTTGTTATTGTTGTTGTTGTTTTAAACTGTAGAGAGGTAGAAATGTGCAGTAATGGTGATAGTGATGATATCAATTATTTCTCCCACATGTGGTCAGAATGACCCCTGGAACCTAGGCTCTTCTGACTTCATATGAAGTTGGAAATATAGAATGAATAAGAGCTTTGAAGAAGAGGGTGAAGGAGAGAAAGAAAGAGTTGGCTATAGAAAGAGCCTTGGTCTTGGAATCAGAGGACTTGGGTTCACATTCTCCTGCTGATGCTCAATATGTGTGCTTCCTTGTATAGGCATACCTGGGAGATATGGCGAGTTCAGTTCCAGACACCGCAGTAAAGCGAATATCACGATAAAAAGAGTCACACAAATTTTTTGGTTCCCGGTGCATATAAAAGTTATGTTTACACTAGACTATGATCTATTAAGTGTGCAATAGTTTTATGTCTAAAAAAAAATAATGTACATACCTTCATTTAAAAATGTTGCTTAAAAATGTTCATCATCATCTGAGCCTTCAGCAAATCATAATCTTTTGCTAGTGAAGGGTCTTGGCTCGATATTGATGGCTGCTGACTGATCAAGGTGTGGTTGCTGAAGGTTGGGGTGGCCGTATCAATTTCTTAAAATAAGATAACAGTGAAATTTGTTGCATTGATTGGGGCCGTAGTAGGGTTATTAATTGGACTAATTTCAATATTTTTGTGTCTCGGGAAATAGGTGAGGAAAAGGAGAAAAATGGGGAATGGGTGGTCAGTGGAGCAGTCAGAACACACAAAACCTTTATAGATTAGGTCTGCTGTCTTAAATGGGTGTGGTTCATGGTGCCCCAAAACAATTATAACAAAAACATCAAAAATCACTGATCACAGATCGCCATAAGAGATACAATAATAATGAACAAGTTTGAAATATTGTGAGAATTACCAAAAGGTGACATAGAGATGCAATGTGAAGCACATACTGTTGGAAAAATGGCACCAATAGACTTATTGATGCAGGGTCGCAACAAACCTTCAATTTGTAGTACATGCAGTATCTTCAAAGCACAATAAAATGAGATATACCTGTAAAATGAGGGGATTGGTCTCTCTGGCATCTGAGGTCCCTCCCACCTGTAGATCTGGGATCCTATGGTTTGAGGTGTGGCCTCCTCTGTTCATTGGACTGTGAAATGAAGACAACAGCCCATCAAAGGCAGTTGGCTCTTGCTAGGAAGCATTTGTAGCCTTTCGGGGCTGGATTAGGGGATGTCTTCTGTGAGGTGCCTCTGAAAAGGCAAACCCTATTTACTAGCCAACCTGAAAATCCACAATGCCGCATTTCAGAGCTAGCTTTGTCCTCTGCATACTAACTGAGTTTGTGTTTTGCTAATTGCTCATCCTAGATATGTTATTAAAATGCCTTCCCAGGACCTAAGGAATGCTGCCTTGTAAAGGGGCTGATTAATAGCTGGGTAATTGCCTTTGGTTTCTTTGCTTTGAAAGCAGTACCACCTGGGTCTTTACCACCTTCAAAGCTGCTGCAGGGAAGAGTGTGCCACCGGCTCAGCCCTCCCTGTGACATGTGAGGGAGAAGCCCCAGGGGCTGTCCCAAAGCACATACCTTGCAGAATTCCACAGGTCAAAGACGTCAGTCCTTCAGCGCCTTCATTGCCGTGACCGGTGTTAGACCAACATGGGAAATGCCCTTTGGGGAAGTTGGAAGGTCATTTTCTGTGACTGACTCAATGTACCTTGCAGCCTCCCAATGTCTTCATTCTGTATTAAAAAACTGAAGGCCAGAGAGGTCAAGGGATGGTGCCAAAGCCACCCAGCAAATCAGTAGCAGAGCTGATTTTAGAATAGGGGTCTCTTGACTTCCAGTGTCACCTGTGTCCAGTGACCACTCATAGGTGCTAGGCTTTAGAGGGGTTCTATTGACAGGATCTGGCAAGACAGAACCAGAGAGGATCCAGGAGGAGGAATTAGCTCAGTTTGTGGTCTCTTGGTTTTGTCCTGTACGGTAGCAGATTAGCCAGCTTTGAACAGCTTCTCTTCTTTCTTAAACTGGGTTACTTTGAACCTGGTTGTCGGAAACCTCTATTGGGTATTCCTAAACTGGTAATCAATGAACTTGTTTTTAAATATTATATAAATATATGTAGATATATTTAATAACTTTATCAACATAATATGATATAAAATATATTAAAATATAAATGTATTTTATAAATATAAAATATCTGTAATATAATATAATAATACATGTATTTTAATAACTATTTCAATAATGATAGATAATATTTATATAGCACTTTACAGTTTGCAAAGGATCATATGTATGCGCTCTCACTTGGTCCACGTACTAACCCTGTGAGTTATGTGCTATTATTATCTCCATTTTTATAGATGAGGTAATTGAGGCAGAGAAGTCAAATGACTTACCCAGGGTCACACAGTTAGTAAGTATCAGAAGCAGGACTTGAAGTTAGGTCTTCTTGACTCCACATCCAGCACTCTTACCCATGGCCCCGCCTTGCTGCCCAGGAAATCCTACAATGGTATGGATGCCTTTATAATTCTGTGTATTTTATTTTATGCATTTAAAAAACAAATTCTGAGAAGGAGTCCATAGGCTTTACCAGACTGGCCAAGTGGTCCATGATGGGAAAAAAACGTTAAGAATCCTTGGTCTAGTAAGAATGGTGGATTTTCCCTTCCCTGAATCTTTAAAGTGTGTCTAGTTGTAATCTCCCTTCTACCTCTCATTCATTGTTATTGAGGATGGGAAACGGACTTAGGAGAGCCCATTGCTATAGCTAATCACAGTCAGCTACAGTCTGATGCTTTGTTTCTGTGTGGTCTTTTCAGTTAATCAACTAGCTTTTATTAAATGCCTACTATGTGCCAGGCTCTATGCTAAGTGTTGGGTGTACGAAGAAAGGTGAAGAGTCCCTGCTGTCAAGGAGCTTCCAGTCTGATGGGTGGGTGGGTGGGTGGGTGGTAGAAGTAGGGGGAAGCAACCTGCAAACAACTATGGACAAACAAGAAATCTCTATTTATCTTATGTGTGTGTGTGTGTGTGTGTGTGTGTACACACACACAAACAAGATATATATTACATATACACACATACACACATACACATATACATACATACATACATACATACATACATACATGCATTGGTTGTTCTTCATTCTTGAAGAGGACCAAAATGACGTCACCATGTTAGAGTCAAGTTACGATGTGTCCTACTGTGGCTGATCAGACCAATGTGAGCTTGGAATGCTGTAGCACAGGTCGGGCACAAATAGTCCGTGTGAACATTTGGGGTGGATTCTCTAAATTTGAGCATCTCACGTTTCTTTTTGGCTAAATGTACATGCATACATACATAAGTTGGAAGTAGCCTCAGAGGGAAGCTACCAAGACTAACGAGGTCTGGGAAAGGCTTCTTGTAGAAAATGGAGGTTGAGGTGAGACTTGAGGAATCCCGGGAAGGAAGCCAGCAGGCAGGGATGAGGAGGGGTAGAGTGTTCCATGCGTGCAGGTCAGCTATGAGGCCATTGTCACTGGCGCGCAGGTTATATCTGTGGAGGGGAGTGAGGTGGAAGAAGACTGGAAAGCTAGGAGGGGGGCCAGGTTATGAGGGACTTTAAAAGCCCTTTAAAAGAGGATTTTTTCTATTTGACTCTGGAGGTACTAAGGAGCCACTGGGGTTTGTTGAATAGTGGGGTGACATGGTCAGACCTGAGTATTAGGAAGCTCAATTTGAAACCTTAGTGAAGGATCGATTGGAGAAGGGGAAAAATGAGACAGAGACCTAAATGAAACAGAAGACTATTATTACAGTGGGCAATTAAATGGGGCTGGGGACAGAATGCTGGGAATAGAATCAGGAAAAGTAATCTTCATGAGTTCAAATTTAGTCTCAGTCACTAACTGTGTGACCCTGGGCAAGTCACTTAACCCTCAATTTCCTCATCTGTAAAATGATCTGGAGAAGGAAATGGTAAACCACTCCAGGATCTTTGCCAAGAAAGCTCCAAATGGGGACATGAAGAGTTGGATACAACTGAGCAACAACGATAAATTATTACAATACTCCAGGCATGAGGGGATGAGGATGGTGGTAGTGAAAGAGGAGAGAAGGAGGTATATAGGAAAGACGTTACCAAGGTAGAAATGACAGGGCTTATTTGTTGTTTGGATTTGAGGGGTGAGATCAACTTGTTGATTTGGGATGGTAGGATTTTAGAGCTGAAACGATTTTAGAGTTGGAAGAGGTCTTAGTGATTATCTAGTTCAATTCCATTTTACAGATGAAAAATTAAGTCTGAAAGAGATGATGATTTACCTGGAACAGAGGTATTAACCTCATGGTCAGCGGTCCCCAAGTGAACTTGATTGAAATGTAATAGTTGAATATTTAACAAAATAAATACAAATACAATAAATACAACATAGAGGATATTAATTTGTGGTTTTCTAAGTCAATATGTGGCCTTCAGGGATCTATTTCTATTTGAGTTTGACACCACTGGGTTAGAAGAATGTAAACTCCTTTAAGAGATGGGGGTTTGGGAATGGGTGGGGATCATTCTATCTGCTTGCGCCAAGGCAGAAAGCTTTACAGTGGTTAAGTGCTTAACAAATGTTTGTTGAATTGTCCGAGGTCACACAAACCACAAGGGGACGTATAAGATTTGAACCCAGTTCTTTACCCTCCAAATCCATTGTTGTTTCCTGTAACACTGTGTTGCCAGTCCTGACGTCATCAGACCTTTCTATTTTCCTGCATGACTGACGCTTCAATACTGTGTCTGTTTGTTCTATGTCTTTCCCCTTGGCCCCAGAGATTATCCTGATCTCCATAACTCCTGTGTACCTTAGCTTAAATTGATCTACTTTGTACTGATCCTAGATCTGATTCCCTCATGTCTTTGTAGGCTTTATTGTGGCTTCCTCAAGCTCCATGACTTAATTAACACCCAAGACTTTGTACCTGTTGACTGTGGCCCAGCGGTGAAACTCATTGACGTTCAGCCCCTACCGAATAAGAATCCTGTAAAACATGGTTTCTATGCTTCACATTTCCAAGTTTCAGATGTAGCTTTGTATGATATAGGGTAAGACCATGTTGAAACTCATTTTGGGAGACCAGGATGGATGAAGGACCGCACAATGAATAAGGTCGCTCTGGATATAGGCCTGGGACTGCCATTTCCTCTTTATCCCCCACAATATTTTAGTTTCTTGTCATAGTGTTCTAATTGATGTCCCTGCTTCCAGTGTCTCTCCCTTTTCTGTCCTCCACATGACAGAATAATGACAGATGTCCTCCATATGACAAAATAATCTTCCTTTACTCTGCTAAAATTTTTTTAGTATCACCCTATTACCTCTAGGAAAAAATATAAATTCCCTAGCTTGGCAGACCTTCACAATCTGAAAGCTTATCTTTCTATACATATTTCAGAGTTAATCTTTTTCATATACTCTGTGTTCCAGCCAAGCTAGCTTATTTGCTGTTCCCTAAACTTGACATTCCTTTTCCCATCTCCATGCCTTTGTGCAGGCTTCCCCCCCCCCCCAGCTGCAATGCCTTTTCTCCTCAGTTCCAGTTCCCTTCAAGACCTAGCTCAAAAGACATGGTGGATGAACTGGGCTTCACAGGAATGTAGGGTTTCCAAGATAGCAGTCCCAGGCCAGGTTCTAAAATATTCTTACTCATTGTACAGGCCTGATTCCTCTAGTTGTTCTGGATATGTTCTCCATTTGAATATATTTTGTATTTATTTGGTACATAAAGAACCAGCCTTAGAATAAGAAAGCCCTGAGGTCAAATTCTGTCTCTGATAATAGGCTGACTGGGAGACTGTGGCCAAGTCACTTGACCCCTTAGTTCTCTAGGCAACTCTCTAAGTTTATAAGCTTCGGAGAAGGTGCCAATTTGCATTAGTGGAGGGAGCTTCTCACCACAAGCTTCCTACACTAATGAAATAATAGGTCTAGTTACTATTCCCATATTTTTGTATTTACTTATCTGTGTATATACTCTGCCTAAGAAAATGTAAGCTCCTTGAGGGCAGGCATTACCTCATTTCTGTCTTTATAGCCTTAGCAGAGTGGCTGGCAAGGAGTAGGTGTTTTGTAAATGCTTGATGAATTGAATTAAATATCTCCACATTCCTTGGATGTATGGTATATGACCTATATACATATATACACAGAGCAGCACTTTGCATGACCTTGTAAAAGATGTTGTATGTCTGATAAACCTCAGTTAAACATAGACCTGAAAGAACAAGTAAGAAAGCAGTGAGGTACAAGTCAGAAAGCCCATACTCCTGCCCCAGGCCCAGCAGCCCAGTGAAATGGACAATTACAACCTTTGATGGCTGGCCTGATGTTGATGGATAACTTGACCACCTGAGGGCATTGGTAGAAAGTGGTTTCCTTCTTGTACGTTTTCATATTTTCTTTAACTATTTCTGGGGGGAGGGGTTAAATTACTTTAGAATTCCTTCAAATGGCCATTGCTAAATACATTGTTTTTGTTTGGTTGGCTTTTGTTTTTGTTTTGAGACTGAATCTCCCTATCTCACCCAGGTTGGAAATGCAGTGGTTACTCATGGGCCTATCCCAGCACTGACCAATATGGAAACTTTAACCTGCTCTATTTTTTCTCATGTATGCTGGTTTTGCCCTTCCTCAGGGGGCCTGGTGGCCCTTGCTCCTAGGGGCTCACATTGTTAGCATGCTTAGTGTGGGCATAGAATCAGCTTTACTTCTACTGCAGTTCAGAACTGACCCATTGCTAACTACATACATCTACTCTTCTCAACTACTGAACATTGGTTTGTGGCTACTGAAGATTATAAATGAAAAGTCTGTGGTGGTGGTAGTATGTAGTGGGTAGTGGTAGCTATGTCTAGAAAGAAAAGATTGCTGCCCTTCCCAGGCAAAGTGAGATTTGTGGCCAGATGAAAAGAGAAATGTTATTACATTGATATGACACCTCTCTCTCTCTGTCTCTCTCTCTCTTTCTCTCTCTCTCTCTTCCCCCCTTCCTTCTTCCTTCCCTTCCTCCCTCCTTCCCTCTCTGTTTTTGTATATACATATATGTATATAAATATAACTTTCTTTGAGCCTCCTGACCCTGTGAGATAGGTCCTGTAGGGATTATTCTTCCCATTTTACAGATGAGAGAAGACAAAGTCCCCCATTTAATATATATCACGTGTCTTTTGGCTGCTGACAAAGGTTATGTAGGTCATGGATTTGGAGGCTGGAAAAATCTCCTGAAGTATCCCGGGGATTTTGTTATTTTCTTTCTTTTTAACTCATTATTTTCTGGACCAGTGTACTTTCCTACCATAGGCATCTGAATGCAGATGGCACTCCATTGTAGTTCTGTATCTCTCCTCCCAATATCTCAAGGCCAACTTCATTAAAGTGGAAAGCCTGGCTCTTCTCCAAATAGGCAATTTTAAATGAAACTGATACACATGCTAGGAATTTTGGCTTACCTCTTAGATAGTATGATCCTGTGGTCTGATTAACAATGACAGAGGAGTTTATAATAACTGCAGGATAGGTTGACCCATTCATTGGTTCTTCATCCAGACTTTCGACACTCCAGCCAATTATCCCGTTGTTGACTTAGATTCTCTCCAAAAGTGGGGGGGTGAATAGTGGACAGGAAGCTGATTCTTGAGGGCAATATTCTAAATGAGCAGGCACCTGGATTTATCAGGTGAAAGCTGCAACAAGGAAACATTTAGGAGATTCTGACTGTCCAGGGTGTTTCACCGTTGTAACTGATGATCTGTTAGAAGCCTTTCCCAGTCCTTCATCTTAGTGCCTTTTCTCTGAGCCTACCCTCAATTTATCCTATATATCTTGCTCGTACATAGTTTTTTTTTTTCCATTTTGTCTTCCCCATTAGACTGTGAGCTTTTTTTTGCCCCTCTTTGTATTTAGAGGACTGTACCTGGTACATTGTAGGAGATTAATAAAGGCTGGTTGACTTGACTTTACTTGAGTGTTTCCTGTTTTCCTCTCACAGAACTCTTTAAAGAGAAGTGCTCTTAACAATAATTTATATTTAGTATTTTTGATACATCCTAGTGGTTCCTTAAGAACTAGATGACTTATATAACACATTCCTACATAGACACACACGTATACACACATCCCTAGGAACATTACCTAGAGATAATGCATCTAAGAACCTCGATTATCCAGAACATAATTATGAATCAGGACGGAAGCAAAAATGACCTCTGAGCTATCAAAATAGGGTTCAGAAGATTCTAGCACTAAAACTTACAGATTTTACTCCAAAGAGTCCCAGGTTCTTCTCAAAGCCTGTTAAGTTTTACAAAAAGTTCTAATAAGCTTGATTATCTAATTCCATAGATATAGCAGGTTAGGAAATAGGGGGCAAAGCCTGGTAGAGATAGGTCCACTGACATAGTATGAAATGACATCCAACAGAAAGCCAAACACAATTAAAAAAGCTTAATGGTATGGGGCCATGCAGGGAATGGACAAATGACCCAATAAGCCTCAATAAAGCCCTAATGAATCATTGTATTATGACATGGTATTGAGATGAAAGATGATGACTCTGAGTCTTGTTGTGGAAAATTAATTGAATAAAACTGGCTCTATTAGCTAATCTGTTTTTACTCTATTAAGAAAAGCAAATGAGTTAGATAAGATAACCTTTAATTTTGACCCAACTGTCCATATGTGAATCACTGGGGGAAATTTTGTCATCAGTGTTTCTGGGTAACTACACAGGTTCAGTAGTGGTCCAGAGAACAGATTTGTGTGTGGAGCACAGAGCACCTGTAAAGCTGATGTATCTGTTCAGTACGGTTATCCCTTCCACATCTTGACTCTCCCCATCACGGTTTAAGTGTGTGGTGGATCAGCATAAGAAATTAAATGGGAATTTTTGGGGGAGTTTTGTGGAAGCCACAGATGAAACGTGAAGGCCAGCAGATGACATAGAAAATATTTAGAAACTCAGAAATATATAAAATATATGTGTAGTATTGTATAATGTCAACATATTTTATCTTTAATATCGTAATAATTCAGACTTCTCTGTATGAAGAGAGGGCCAAAAAATTTGATGCAGATTTTCCAGATCACATGGTGGGGAGGGGGCGCTGTGTCCCTAACCCCCACGACATGGTAGAGATATCTGTGTAGAGGGTTAGTGACCACTTCTCCAGGTCTACACAAGATACTGTAAGGTGTTTGAATGCAATGGCTATCACCTGCAGTGGCAAGAAATATTATGTCATTCATCAGGTAGAGTTGTGCTTTCTGGGCATCCCTATGACCTTTTGCCATCAACTTAATGGGCTAAATCTGTACAGCCCAGGCAGCCCTGCTGATTTACTCTTCTCTATTGGTATGCTCATAGCTTGGCAATTTCATATCAATGCTCTTTTTTACTGGCTTAGACTGCCAATATACATCCTGTTCAGTCTAGCTAATACACTTCACTTTACTCTATTAATTTTCAAGTACCGAGAGCCAAAACTCATTACACAAGGTGGATTTCTGATACAATTCCTCTAACGGAGGAAATATGCTGTGGTGATGGTGCCATTAAAAGAAAAATATAGTTTGGATTTGGGAGGAGAGATTTAGGGTGAAAAAGGGAGGCGTATTCTTTTATAAGTTATGGTTCATGTGGCAGGCATTTTACATGTTGCGGTGGAAAGAACACTGGTTTGGAGTCTGAAGATCTGGGTTCAAATTTTAGCTCTTCCATAAAGCCCATCTCTCAGCAAATTAATCTTGGGCAAATTATTCAAACTCTCTGGGCTTCAGTCTCCTAATTTGTGATACACTTACATGCAGCAGGAGTTAGGAAGACCTGAAATCAAGTTCAGCCTCAGACACTTTCACTATGTTACCTTGGGCAAGACACTTAACTTCTGTCTGCTTCAGTTCTCTCAATTATAAATAAAATAGGAATAATAATAGCACTTACCTCCCAGGGTTGTGAGGATCAAATGAGATTATAGTGCTAAAGCACTTAGCATCGTGCCTGAAACACAGTAGGTGTTTAATAATTGCTTGCTGTGCACCTCCCTCACCCCCAATAATATATGAAGGGTGGACTAAATTACTTCTAAGTTTGTTTCCGACTTTAGATCTGTGATGATATGATATTGAGTAAATGGACCAAAATTCAAATCCTGAGTCTGACCTTACTACCACCTTTGGGCCTTAATTTCCCCTACTGTAAAATGAGCGGTTGGACTAGATGACCTTAAAGGTCCCTTTTAGTCCTAAACCCTTTGATCCAGTGAAACTGACTTTTTTTTCAGTTTACATTTGAATTTCCAAACGTCTTGAATCCAAAGTGAATAGGAACTCAACATCTTTGCATCAGTTTTTATAAAGGATAATTAGTGTTTGGGTTCTAAACTAAGTGACTCCCTGGAAAGTGTGATAACTTGACCTGACGTCCTAATAGTCATTTGTCTCTTAGCCCTTGTTAAGTGCCCTCATTTTTCATTATTGCCAATTTATATTATGTATTCATTAAGAATAGAACATAACATTTAATATTTGAAGAATATTTTGTAAGATGTTATACATGAAACCTTGACTTCACTGCGTTTCCATTTCAAGACAGATTACGATGCAGAGATGAGTATGCATTATAGTTAGATGATTCTCTATATTTAGCAAAAATATAAAGTGGGAAACTTTTCAAAAGCATTTCCTAGTCATTTTGATATTTTTCTTATATTTAATGGACTATTAAGTGTTTGGACGGGAGGAGGAAGGTTAAATGAAAAGAAAGCAATAGCAATAGGAAAGACGAATGGGAATTTATGCCCACAAGGGACTCCTTTATCTACTGGTACATTTTTTTCAGTTAGCTTCTTACAACCTTTCTCTGGAAGCCAATGTTGTTAACTATACTCATTTTGAAATGAACTGAAATCCCAGGTGGTTTAAGTTACCATTTCAGTGCCCCTCATCAATCTAGGGGCAGGTTAGCGGGGATTTGAACCCAGTGCTCCAGAGCGTCTAGGGTTTCTTCAGCATGTTGAACTCTGTTGCCCATTAGAAGTCTCAGAAAAGGAGTTAATGACCCAGCTATATAGTGCAATTAATTACACATGGTATAGGGAGAGGGGAAGCGAGACAGGAAGAAAACCATTAACTTTAAGTATAGCTATCAGAAAAAAAAAAGAAAAAAGAACCAAGGAATAGAGGCTTAAAGTAATGCTGATTACTTTAAAAAAAAATAGCCCTCAAACTAACCAAAAAATGTAAAGACTTATTCTGGGTATCTGACTTCACTTACAAGTGTGTCTGTGGTTGGAAGGTTGAAAAATTAATCTCCTCAGTATACTTGGAATGTAAGTGATTTTGGTTGTGGTATATCTGTAGGAGATAGTTAATGAATTTTAGATTGAGGTCATTTGAGATTTGAGGCTAGAACTAGCTAACAACTTTCATAAATAAAAGCTATTGTTTTACATAAAAGCTGACTTTCCCCTACCATGATATATATTCCCACTGGATACAAGAAATAAACTCCATGTTACCTCTGCTCCTTCAGGATTTTATAATGATATGATTCATGAAAAGCCTGTACTTTGAAAAAAAAAAAAAACAACCAACCAACATACGGGAGGCTAATATAAAAGCAAATGGAGAGGCTCTTGGCGCATCTTTCTCTCCTATTTTAATTGTTTAAATTCTGTCGTGGTTTTATTGAATCATCAATGCTTTACAATTTTCTTTCTTATAAAAAATGTTTATTGGTGCCTTTTGTGCTGTTACCACTCCCCTCTTATAGAAACCCCTTCTTTGTAAAGTAGGAAAAAACAGGTAAGCCAAACCAAAACACAGTGTATCTGACAGTGTATGTAACATTTGGCATCCGTGATGTCCCACCCCTTAACTAGAAGAGGAAGTGTGTTTCATCCTCTTTCCTTAGGGGATAACCAATTGCTCATCACAATTAATCAGAATTTGCTGCCTTTCAATGTTGTTTTCATTTATGTTATTATAGTTACTATATGTTGTTTTCCTGGTTCTGCTTATTTTACTCTGTCTATATTATTAAAATATTATTAACATTTAATCTATTATAACTCACGTGAGTCCCCTAAGCATGACAGAAATTATTTGAAAAAGACATTGTAAGGTAAATCAGACCATTCTTCATGCTAGCTTAAGGACACAGTTGACCATCTCTTGTATAGGCAGCCTTCTTTGTCTTCCCCTTCTCTCCCATACCCTCTTTTCCAGGATCTTCCGTGCTGTTGGCCTCATTCTATTTCTTAGTCCCTTATTCTCTCATTTCTTTTAGAAGTTTTCTCCCTACTTCCTGTCTTCCTGTCTCAACTCTTCTCACGCTCCCAACCTTCCCATTTCTATTCCTAGTCGATAACATTCCACCCTTTGAGATTGCCTCATTCCTTTATAATATCTCCTGTCTGATTTTTGCCATACTTAAAAACTATCCCAGACCCACAGGATTTGTGTTTTATTACAGAAAATTTTGTTATGAACTTTTCACCGAATATACTGTGGGACTGGGATGTCTCTCCTCAACTTAGATATCTTTTAGGGACAGATAGAATAGTCTTCCACGTTATCCTATAGATCAATGACTCTCCAGACTCCATTATCAGTCTGAACTGAGGGGAATGGTGATTTGGGTCTTGATGGTGATGAGTTTATTTGTCTTGTCTATTTCATGCCCACTCCCCTTTATGCTGAACTGCACACATTTCACAGGATCCCTAGAATTTTAGTATTGGAAGGGATGTCCAGTAGGCTGGTTGTCCAACTTGTGCCTGAAGACCTCTTTTCAGAGGGAAACCACTATCCCCTGAGGCAAGCCATTCCATTTTTGGTAGCATTAATTATTAGCAAGTTTTTCCTTACATTGAGCAGAAATCTGCCTCTTTGCAATTTTTCCCTATTGCTCCTTATTCTTTCTTCCAAAGCCAAGTGTAATCACTCTTTGTTGGGATAGCCCCTGAAATACTTGAAAAAAAAATGTTTTTTGTTTATTCATTTGTATTCTGAATTTAAATACCAGAAAAGAACATTTCAGCAGAGTACCAAAGTAGATTCTATAGGAAACCATGAATCTCCATTTCATATGGCTTACTTAAAAAGTATATAATAAATTTGTATTTTACTTTTTAAAATGTTGTATTTGTATTTTCTTCTCACCTTCCTTTTGTTCTTTCTGCATTAAAAAAAATGTTCCAATGGCTCTCCTTTTGAAGATAACTCTGGGTTCTTATTCTTAATTTGAGTCTTCTCTGCTTCAGATTAAATATCTACAGTTCCTTTAACAAGCCCTCATATGGCATGAACACAAATCTCTTCATCTCCTCTATTTGATTGTTTATTAAAGCCATGGAATAGAGCAAAGAGAAATGGCCCATATGAGGTTCAAATAAGACCTTTGTTGTTAGCATCATGCACTAAACCCACTGGCTGCATAAGCAGCCACCAGCTGGATGAATACAGTATTCACTTTTATTTAAAGTTCAATATACTTAACAATCACATGTACACAAGAGATCAAAATTGTAAATATGCAGATTTATTTCTTCTTTAGGTATCCTTGAACTCTATGATATTTATAGATACATTTCTTTTTTTAATTGAGTTTTATTTCATTTTCAGTTCTGAATTCTCTCCATCCCATGTTCCCCTTCCCCACCCAATGCAAAAGCAAGAAAAACAAAATCCCTATTACAAACATGCATAAATCAAACAAAACAAATTCTGGCATTAGCCATGACCAAATTAAAAAAAAAAAAGCTTCAATATACACTGAGTCTGTAACCTCTCTGTGTCAAATACTGACAACACTTCCACAAAAGGGACCAGAAAGGGCTCTGGCCCTTTAAGTGCTGAAAGGTTTTCAGTGGATAGTAATAAATGGGAATAGTTGAAATTACAGCATTAACAGTTATGGTTTTGCTGAAGGATCAAGGCATGTTAACAGGGAAACTTCTTTAAGCCATCTCACTACCTCCTTGTCTCTTGGAAATACAATGAGCTCATTAATGTTTGGTTATTTGATGGAAATAAACAGAAAAAAATCGTCATATTAGTTACCTAGAGTTTAAGGGTATTGTATAATGCTACAGTAATATTGGTGTAATGAATTAAGTTCTAACAAAAGTGGCCACACTTAGGTAACAATAAATCAAGGTATACTTTTGCAGAAAAAGCAGCTGAAAATGAGTTTGTAAATAATAATGTGGAAAGGTCTGGTTTTAGTCAAACTGCTGTGCACAGTTGGTTTCTATTTTCAACTCTAAAATAGACCTATAGTTAATACTGAATATATCTATATTTGAAGCATAAAGAACATAATTATGTAGTCTCTTATGAAGCAAACCTCAGTGTAAATCAGTACAGAATTGTGCCTGAAATAGGATTACAGAAATCTATTCCTCAAATGCTTTGTCATGAAATAATTAAATTAAATTATACTACATCCTTGCAGATAGTCTTGTGCCCACAAAACAGGCCAGTAGAACAGAATAGTGAGAGACCTATATATGTATGCATATACACACTATATATATATATATATAGTGTATATACATATATATATATATATTACACATGAAATGTGTGTAGTAGTTACTTTTATATTTAGGAAAGATGTTCTTCATATGATAGCTCTTATCTCTCTCTCTCCCCCTTTCTCTCTCCTTCTCCTCCCCTTTTCTCTGCTACCGTTGATGTCATCTGTTGATCTGGTCGCCTCACCACAGAGAGAGACGGACAGAGAGAGAGACAGAGACAGAGACTCCTTTCTCATTTGTGGCTGTTAGCTGCACCATTTGTACAGTTCATCTTATATGGTGGTTTGTCTCTGTTTTAGGGTTTAGAATCTCTGTCAACTATGACACTGAGTCACTTTCTAGACTTAATTTTTAGGTACCATTGTTTCAAGTTATGCTTTAGTTTTTATAAACATTTCTCCTTCTTGTCCTGTCTTTCTCACTTTTTCACTTCTTGTCCTTCTACAAAAGTCTTTGATGCCTCATTATGAGATAGAGGTAACTGAGTTGCTGTAGGCAATGCCAGTGAAGTATAACCCTGACAGCTTCTACCAATCTGGAAAGCTTTGAAGTTTCCATCTGCTTTCGGAGGACCAACCCAGCTAAGTATAGAAAGGCTCATCCCTAATACATTGGTCAATGGGTGATGATGTCTTTGACCATGGTGACCTAGGAAACACAGACAGGTACACAACACCCTCAGTTTTGTGTGGTCACCTTCTGCTTCCGCTGCTGGAATAATGGTAGAAAAGGCAACCTAAGAAACAATCCTAGTTTTTAGATTACCTATGGATATTACTGTAACTGTAGGTACTCTAAAGGTGAGCTCTTTGCCCAGTGACAGATCAGCTAACACACAACTGGATAAACTGAACCACATCAAGATGACATTTTTGATGGAAGTGAAATGAAGACAGAAGACAAGAGGAAGTTACTGTTAAAGAGAAAGAAGAGCTGCTAGTTTTCCTTAAACAGACATAAAGGAATTGGTTTCATTGTTAGCCAAAAGACATCAGTAAAAATAATTCCTAGGTCTACTTGTTTGCTCCTTCTTGCTGTGCCTGTAAAGAACATTCAAAAGACCTGCATGAAGATGGCGGCAGCTTATGGGTGAACATCCGTTACCTAGAAATTTGTGAAGAACTTGACAAAATACTAAAACCAAATCAACCCGTTAAGGTCGGCTTAAGGGTCAAGATCAGTGCTGGAACAAATGTAGTCTGAGATCCCTAAACTGTGGGTTCCTGAAATCTGCACATTTAATGCATAACTAGTTAGCACCTATTCAAAACCACAGCTCATAATCCCCCAGTTATGTTCCTCCCTCGCCCCTTTTTTAAACATACTAAATCAGAGGTCACATTAATTTAAAGTAAAAGTCATTTAATGAAGGGGCAGCTAGGTGGCGCAGTGGATAGAACACTGGCGGCCAAGTCAAGAGGACTTGAGTTCAAATGAGGCCTGAGATACTTAGTAGGTGTTGACCTTGGGCAAGTCACTTAACCCTGATTGACTTAAAAAAAGAAAAAGACATTTAGTGAAATAGAGAGTTAGGTAAATAACCCTCTACCTTCACCCCCACTCTCTACCCATAAGGACACAATTTCCTGCCTGTTTCCAAATCACCACTGACTGAGGGCACATGCATAGGGAACACTGGAAGTAGGAGCAACTTTCAGGTGTATCTCTGTCGAAACCTTTTGCTGCACCTGTTGATGTCATCTGTTGATCTGAGGGTCTCATCTACCAGGCTGCTGCTTCCTTCAGCCATATCCCATATCCTGGTAAATCTCCATCCCAAGTCCATTCCTAAGTATGCAAGTCTTGAGGTCCTTTTCTTTACTAGATCTGGGCCCTGGCAAGATCAGTGCTTACAATTCCCGCTCTGTAGGAATGTGTTTGGCTGACGGCCATAATTTGCTGGTGAAAGGTTAACTCCTGACCTTAAAATTACTGAAAAGGCAGGGAATTGGCTTTTTAATCCTGTACTTTCAGAGATTCTGTGATATGTTAGAAAAAACATTACTTTTGGATTTGGAGGACTTGGGTCTAAATCCTGGCTCTCTGACCTTTTCAGTGCATGAACGTGGGCAAGTCACTTCTCTTTGGGCCTCTGTTCCTCGCCTATAAAATGAGGGGGTTGGTCCAGATGACCCGTAAGGGTCCTTCCCCTCTAAGAGTTGTGCTGGTTCTTAGAAACTTCTTTGGACCTTGAGCAGTTATACTTATCTCTTGAGGAAAACAAGAAAAGAAATTGACCCACTCATCCAAGCCTCACCCATTCTAGCCATTGAAAAGACCTCAACACTTTTAGTAAGTCAACCAACAAGCATTTAATAGTCTCTAACCATGTACTAGGCAAAGAAAGGCAAAAACAGCTCTTGCCCTCCAGGAGCTCACGTTTTAATAGGGAAGACAACATGCAAATAGCTTCATACAGACAAGATATAAACACTGGAAATGGAAGGTAATCTTAGAATGAAGGCTCTAAGGGTGTAGGGGAACCATTGAGGGGAACATAGCAGGACTGATCAGAAAGACTTCCTATAGAAAACGTGATTTGATTTAATTTTTCTTTTTGTTGTTATTCAGTCATTTTACTCGTGTCTGGCTGTTTGTGACTCCATTTTGGGTTTTTTGGGCAAAGATACTAGAGTGGTTTGCCATTTCTTTCTCCTGCTCATTTTATGGATGAGAAACTGAGGTAAACAGGGTTAAATGACTTGCCCAGGGTCACATAGCTGGTAATTATCTGAGGCCAAATTTGAACTCAGGGAGATGAATTTTTCTGATTCCAAGCCTAGTCCTCTGTCCTATGCCCTATTTAGCTGCCCTGGCAGGAAAATGAGATTTTATTTAATAGGTAAGAGTTTTTCCTCCTGGAACGGAAAATGGGAGAAAAGGAGCTGGAGGCAGAGCTTAGCCTGACATCTCCCACTCCTGCTGCCCTTAATGAGTGAATGACTTCTCCTTCATTTTTCTGCCTGGGATAGGTCTTATAGAGGCATCATGGCCCCTTCCCTTTGGCCCATGCTTGGTGCTGAATTTTCTTCCTGAGAATTAACCAGCAAATTGAATGGATTTAAAACTTTTCCCTCACATAATCCAATAAAATTGTTTCAGTCCCAGAGAAATCCTTTGAGATTCTGTGATCCTAGGAAATCCTACCTCAGGGGAGAGGATATCCATCAGTCACCTCAGGGGAGAGGAAAAGTCTTCCAAGTGGCCCTATGCTAACTCTTGACTGGAAAATTGGAAGTTTCCCATACTCTCCTCTTCCTCACAATTTAATTTTACTGAGTAGACTGGCTCAACAACGCAAAAATAATCTGGATACATTTTTAAAATGGGGCTGTTAAGTCAAGTCAGCCAGTATTTATTAAACACCTGTGTTTTGCCAGGTACCATGCTAAGTGCTGGGGATACAAAACAAGGCAATACAAATAACCCCTCAAACAATCACTGCTTTCAAGGAGCCCACAGACTGTCTAATGGGTAAGACGATACACAGACAAGTCTGTACAAACTAGATATATACATTATGCCCTGGAGATAACCAGCAAAGGAAAGTCATTAGCATTAAGGGATGATGGGAAAAGTTTCTCACAGAAAGTGAGGTTTTAGCTGAGACCTGATGTGGTGTAAAGTTGACCCACCAAGCCCTCATTTCTTCTGGACAGTTTATCCTTGTGGGAGGTCAGATACTGGTCCGTGGCCCTATGACTCTGGGAAATTCTCAACTTGTTTTGAGATTTGTAACCTAAGTTAGTTTGGTGGGTTTTTTTTTTTCCTCCTTGGTTTGGCCATTGGCTGGAGTGACAGCTCTCCCCCTTCCTGCTTCCCCCCCCCCTTCTCCTTTTTAGTCACTTAGGGAATATTTGGGAAAAGATTTTTGTAATCTTAGCCCTCTTTAGACCACACAAGTTAAAGAGGCAAATTGCTTCTTGAACTTATCTGCCCTTACCTTTTTTAGGACAGATGATAGGGAAAAGTGGATGATGGCAATATTGAGGGGAGGAGAAGATGGGATTAGGATTTATGCAGGGATTTGGGTTCAGAGCTCACAGAGCAGAGATCCCTGCTGTAAGGCCTTCTGTACAAGAGCTTATTGTCCAGGTATTTCTCATTGACTGGCTTAGAAAGAGGGGTGCGTGTATGCATGTGTGTATGTATGTATATGTGTGTGTATGTGTTTGTAGTAAGGAAAGGGGAAATGTCTGGCTCCTCTAAGCTCTAAATGCATTCATTGAATACCTGCTGCGAGTACTTTCCCTTTGGGACTTTTCATATCCGGTCTAAGACCAACAGCCCAGAGATTTAGGCTTGAAAAAAACGACCATGTGAATAGGATACTGTGAATCCACTTGGGTACCAATTCCAGAAGTGGGGCATGGGGAGTCAACTGCTGGACTGTTCAAACTGAACAACCCTCTGCAATATTGCAGGGCCCACAAACAAAAGTCAGAAAAAGCTCTTTAAAATATATGTAAAGTTCAAATGCCTAATCATAGAGGAATGAAGGGCAGTTGTAACAACAGGGCGGTTATAAATAGGGACTTTCTATATGTAGGCATCCTCCCACCTCTGCTTGAAAAATAACCCTTCTTCCCTTGTGTAGCTCTGTCTGATGCTCCTGGCCTTGGTTTGCCTAGAGGATCAGCTTTAGGGTGAAGTCAAAGAGGCACATTGTGATGTTTAGCTTATAATAATATGTTGTTTAGTCGTTTTCAGTTGTGTCTGACTTTTCATGACCTCTTTTGGGGTTTTCTTGGCAAAGATACTGGAGTGGTCTGCCATTTCCTTCTCCAGCTCATCTGACATATGAGGAAACTGAGGCAAACGGGTAAATTACTTGCCCGGGGTCACACAGCTAGCTTACTAGCTGTCTGCGGCCAGATTTGAACTCAAGTCTTCCTCACTCTAGACCTGGCACTCTATCCACTGTGCCACCTAGATGCCCATTATAATAACATATCAATCCATTAGTCATTCAGTAGGCATTTAAGTGCTTGCAGCATACCAGGGATTGTACTATTGGAGGATCAAATTTGATAATATTTGTGAAGTGCTTAATGCAGTGCCTGGCACTACTGCATATTTATATAATATATAATATATAATATATGAATGCTTATTCCTTTCCCATCACTCTACTAGTCCATGAGGTTCCAATGACCAGAAAAAAGTCCCATCTCTTATGGAATTTACATTCTTTTTTGGGGGAAGGTAGGTAGGGGGGAGATACATATATAAGCAGATAGAAGCTATATACAGACTAAATACTAGGTGCCATTTTGGGGGAAGCCCTAGTGACTGTGAGTAGGATCAGGGAAGATCTTGTTCATGTAGCAGGGAGTGCTTGAGCTGAGTTCTGTAGGAAGCTCGGGATTCTAAGAGCTGGAGGGAGTACATTCCAGGCATAGGGGATGGCCTTTACAAGGGCGTAGAGATGGGAGATTCAACGTCAATGTGTGAGGGACAGGAAGTAGGCCAGTTTGGCTGGACTGTGGGTCATATGAAATGACTCTCCATAACTCTGGAAAGGTAGATGGAACCAGATTGAGAATGCTTTAAAAGTGAAACAAACAAACAGAGGTATTTATATTGATTGTGGAGGCAATAGGGAGCCACTGGGACTTCTTGAGGAGAGAGGTGTCGTGGATATTACCTGTGCTTTAGGAGTATCACTTCGGTAGCTATGCGGAGGATGGATTAGAGAGGGGAGAGATTTTGATGGGGCTGTGATTTCTTTGGAATGGGAGCTCATTCCATGGCTGCAGATGGCAAACCCTTCTATGTTTTCTTGTCTTGTTTGTGTTTTCCCATATTTCCTCCCTAGAGGATCTGCCCAACAAATTTGTTCTTTTTTTATAGCAAGATACAAGCCCTTAGACTGTCTGGGGTTGTTTCACATTCTTTTTATTTTTTTTTTGGCTAGGCCATGGGGTTAAGTGACTTGCCCAGGGTCACACAGCTAGTAAGTGTTATGTGTCTGAGGCCGGATTTGAACTCAGGTCTTCCTGAATCCAGGGCCTATGCTCTATCCACTACACCACCTAGCTGCCCCTCACATTCTTGCTAGAGGCAAGCCCCCTTGCTCTTTCAGCGCATAGAGTGCCAGGCCTGAAGTCGGGAGGACTCATCTTCCTGAGTCCAAATCTGGCCTCAGACACTTACTAGCTGTGTGACCCTGGGAAAGTCAGTTATACCTGTTTGCCTCAGTTTCCTTATCTGTCAGATGAGCTGGAGAAGGAAATGGCAAGCCACTCCAGTATCTTTGCCAAGAAAACCCCAAAAGGGGTCATGAAGAGTCTGACACAACTGAATAACAAGGAATTTAGATTGAATTCTGCAGTCAATGAGGAGTTGATGAAGTTTTTGGAGCAGGGGAGCAACATGATCAGAACTTTGTTTTTGTATTAAAATGTCCTTGATCCCATTAAAACCCTTTGAGGCATCTCATCTCATAGTTACAAGTCCAAGGAAACCCAGCCAAGTGAATTCATACATTGTTTCATGCATATGAAACAGATTAATGAAAGCAGAAACCATTAGGCAATTGTATAATGAGATAATTAGCAGACTTCTTAATAACTTTATGCTAATACAACCAGTTGCAACTAGAAAATAAATCCATTTGCCACCTGATGACACATGAAAGACTGCATAAGGAAATGCATTTTACCCTAGCTAGGTTGTGAAAATTTACAGGTGAAATTTCATTGTAATGTGATTAATACTGCATCTCTACCTGATTTTTTTTGTTATGCTGTTCAGATAAGGGGAAGCACGTAAGAGACCTAGTAAATCTGCTTTTCCATGTTATGCTGTAAACTGTATTCATTAATACATTCTCTCTCTCTTTTTTTTTTTGGTGAGGCAGTTGGGGTTAAGTGACTTGCCCAGGGTCATACAGCTATTAAGTGTTTTGTGTCTGAGGTCAGACGGTGCTCTATCCACTGTGCCACCTAGCTGTCCCCTAATACATCCCTTTTTCAACCTGGGCTGGGCCGAGGTTCAACAGCTGCATTATCAACTAATCAATCAGGAAGCACTTGTTGTGCTCCTGCTACTTGTTAAATGCTGTGCTAGGCCCCAGGCATGCAGAGGCAAAGAATAAAAAGATCCCTGTCTTTAAGGAGGGCAGCTAGGTGGCACAGTGGATAGAGTGCCAGGCCTGGAGTCAGGAAGACCTGAGTTCAAATCCAGCCTCAGACACTTATTAGCAGTGTGACCCTGGACAAGTCACTCACCCCTGTTTGCCTCAGTTTCCTCATCTGTAAAATGAGCTGGAGAAGGAACCCTTCCAATATCTTTGCCAAGAAAACCTCAGATGGGGTCACAGAGTCAGACACGACTGAAATGACTTGAGCAACGACAGTCCTCAAAGAATTTACATTCAAATGCATCTGCTATATAGTATACCTTCTTTTCCCCTCATTCTCTTAGAGGCAGAGGATGGCAGTGCTCAGGTGGAGAAGAATATTAAGAAAAACCACCTATGAATCCAGAACCTACTGCAAATTTGTCTTGCCTTGATAGTTGTATAGAGGGGATACATTCCATCCTGCCTTCTAATTTATTTTGAAAAACAGCTCACCCAATTCCATTGTTTTCCATGGAAAGAATGACCCCTATCATTCAGCCTTTTACAAGTAGCTGAAGAAAATAAGGAACCACATTATTACGCAATCCCACTTGAATAGTGATGTCCTGGAAACAGTTCAAGCCTATTGTTAAGTTTTGAGTCTGAGCATTTACACCTCAGAATTCAGTGGACGCTGCAAGTCAGGGCTTGATTTATTATTTTGTGGATTGTCTAAAATTAAAGTGGTGGAGAAAATGTTAGTAATGATTAAACTTATAAATGTTTCCAGTATACATATATATATATATATATAAAATTCCCTCTGAGAGCCAGCTGTTAAACATTTACCAACACATCCCAGCACTTGGGGGGGGGGTGGTTACTAGCTCAGTGGTAATCTGTTTCCTTGCTTGATTCAGAACATATTAAGTAGTGTTTGTACTGGCCATGTCTGGTGTTGGCTAACTTGGGAGCTAGTGTCATTCAGTTGTTTCTCAGTTGTGTCAAACTCTTCATGACCCTTTTTGGGGTTTTCTTGGCAAAGATACTGGAGTGTGTTGCCATTTCCTTCTCCAGCTCATTTTATAGATGAGGAAACTGAGGCAAATAGGGTTAAGTGATTTGCCCAGGGTCGCATAGTAAGTGTCTGAGGCTGGAATTGAACTCACATCTTCCAGACTCTATCCACTGTGCCACTTAGCTGCCCTGGAAGCTCTATAGGAATTGTTGTTCATCCTTCATTCTTGAAGAGGGCCAATGACATCATGAAGGTGATGTCTTAAGTTGCATTTTAATTGGACATGAGTGGGGCAGAGCTGTGTAGAGTCATTGGCCTCACTCTCTCCTCCAGAGTCATTGAAGTCCAGTGGTAAGACAAAAGTTAAGATGGCTGGCTATGGCCCAGGATGTAGTGGGTGACCTTGGCCTTTCTAAATCAAAGTCTTTCCCAGGTCTGAGTTTGTCTAACGCCATGCCAGTTCAATGACCAATGGCTAGGTAAGAGTTGAGACAAAAGATGGCTCAATGTACCATCACAAACATATCAGTACAGGAGGGGAAAACACTAAGAGTTTCTGTCCAGAACAGTAAAGATTGCTGGATTCGGAGAGGACCTGTTTTCAAATCTTGTCATCTTTAACCTGTGAGAGTGAGGGCATATCATGTCTCAGTTTCATCCTCATTTGTAAAATGAGATGATTTGTCATGTTCCTTTTACCTCTAACATTTCTGTGAGCCTATCACCTGATCCTATACATTTTTCACTTTCTTCTCTAAGTTTCTGAGCTGTTTTTTTTTTTGGCACTCTCTTTGTCATTTTCAGCATCCTCAAAGGTTTATTGAGTGGCTAACATGAATAGGGAATTCTACTTAGTGCCAGGCAGATGCATACCTAACAATTTTTACACCTGGGGCAAGCTGTATGAAATATACCCACAGATGCTGAGACTGGTAGCTGGTAGGAAACATTGCCACGTGGTGGATTATTTTAAACAGATTGTTCATGCTAGCTAGGCACTAAGCTCAATTATTTGTGCACTGCTAAAAGACTACAGGTATTGTCAATGCTGCCTAAATGTTGACACTCCAGACAAAACTCTATTGTCCTGTCCTAGTTACAGCCTTAACTACGGGTAGGGCATGGTGCTTATAGGCAAAAGGGTATAATATTCTTGTCCTTAAAAAGCTTACTGTGTAGCCTGGGAGCCAGGACATATTGCAGGACATTTTTTTTAAAGGCTTTATATGGTTATGATTAACAACACCTTTCACAGTCTTTGGAGTAGTTTGTGAGCAGCTCCCAGGAGGTTGAAGTGTGAATTAGAATTATGCTTTCTGAAGATAGAAAAAGTCAAATCACCTGAAACATTTTTCACAGGTTTCTGCAAGCTGCTATATCAATCCAGTTCCCTCCTTCCAACTTCATATGCAGGAGCCTATAATGCATAAACAGCTGAATCCTTCAGACTGAATGTTTTGTGTGTTGAAATGACTAGGACTCCTATCTCTGTGTTGGGCAGCTAGGTGGTGCAGTGGATAGAACACCAGGCCTGGAATCAGGAAGAGCTGAGTTCAAATGTGGCCTCAGACACTTACTATCTGTATGACCCTGGGCAAGTCACTTACCTCTGTTTGCCTCAGTTTCTCATCGGTAAAATGAGCTGGAGAAAGAAATGGGAAACCACTCCAGTCCCAAGAAAACCCCAAATGGAATCATGAACAGTCAGACGCAGCTGAAAATGACTCAACAACAACATAGAGATTTAGAAGTCGTCTGTGAAATACTCAATCCAATGAATCCTGGACTTGAGGTCATGAAGACCTAGGGTTGAATCCCATCTCAGATACTTAGCGGTTATATGACTCTGGGCAAATCCCTTAGCCTCTCTGAGACTCAGTTTCCTTATCTATAAAATGGGGACAAGAAAAGCACCTCCCCCACAGGGTTGTTGTGGGGATCAACTGAAATTATTTATGTAGGGCACTTTGCACATCTTAAGTGTAAGGTATAATTATCACATAATTATCATCTGAATAGAATTGATTATTTCAACTATCTTTCTCACGAGGTGGTCTTACAGATTAAATAAGATAAAATATCACAAGTATTTTGCTGAACTGTCAAGCATTATTACATGTGGGCTATTATTTGTCATTATCATCATTACCATTGTGTATCTGTTATCTTTATAGATTTTCCCTGGGGTGGACCTGGTAGAGTTTCATAAAATGTGTCCTCAGAAAAATCTTCATCCTTCTACCTTTGTTCTAGCTTTGAATTTCCTGTTTCATCTATCTTTCTTCAAGTTCTGCATAAGAGAGCTCTACATGTATTTTACTTAATAAATGTTTATTGAATGGAATTGAATTTGTATCCATCCCATTTTTAAGTCATAACACATGGTACAAAGATCTGGGTATTTTCCACAGAATGTATGTGTGTGTTGAAGCCTCACAATATGACGATAATTGTTTTTCTCCTCCTGTCTCTTGTCAGAGACAGTGTTTAAATTCTATCTTTGATGCTTACTACCCGGGTAGTGAAAATCATTTAACCTCTACGGGTCTCAGTTTCCTCATTTGTTAAATGAGGGAATGGAGCCAGATAGACGTATGGATCCTTTCCAGCTCTGGGGCCATAATTCTGTAAGTCTATGAACCACTGAAGTCCTCACTTCAGCAAATGACCACTTGTGTTTAACCATTGTCTCTGTGAGATGACCATTTGCTTTGTTGGTGGAAACACATCTGTTTCTGGAAGGCTGGGAATAAGTTCTGGTTTTGTTTATTTGATTATCTGTAATGGATAGATGATGTAGATTCAGTGTGGGTTAATTAAGCACTGTTAATAATAATAATAGCTCATTTTATAATTACAAAGTACTTTGTATACAGTATCATGTTTGAAGTTCCCACAATCCTCTGAGAGTAGACAGTGCAAATATCGTTATTCACATTTTTACTAATGAAGAAAGACTCAGCAAAATTAAGTGACTTGTATGTGGTCACATAGCCCGTAAGTGATGGACTCAAGCTTAGATCTTCTCACTTTAAGTCCAATGTTTTTCTGTTTTATATTCATAGCTAACTTTAAGTTGGGAAGGGCTATGGATTATCAAATCCTTTTGCCTGTAGTATATTCCTCCCTCTCCCCTACCTATAAGTTTCAAGGCTCAACCTGGGTGCCCCCTCCAAAGGGAAAGCTTTTCTGATCTCTCCCACATACCTTGAAATGTATGCTTTTGATGAACAAAAATCTTCCCCCCCCATCTCCCTATTTCCCTTCCTCTCGCCCTTCCTCCGTTCTTGTATTTTCAGTGCCTAACATACTACCATGTACATGTTGTTGTTCAGTCATTTTTTAGTCATATCCAACTCTTCATGACCCTATTTGGGGTTTTCTTGGCAAAGATACTGGAGTGGTTGGCCATTTCCTTCTCCAGCTCATTTTACAGATTGGGAAACTGAGACAAGCAGGATTAAGTGACTTGCTCAGGGTCACACAGCTAGTCAGTGTCTGAGGCTGGATTTGAACTGAGGAAAGATGAGGTTTCCTGACTGTAGGCCTGGCACTCTATCCACTGAGTTACCTAGCTGCCTGTACCATGCACATAGTAGGCATTTAATAAACTCTTGTGATAGTTGTCCTTGAATTTATCTTGGTTACCCTCTCTAGCAAAAAAAAAAAAAAAGGCTTTTTCTGTTCCAGTATATGTGGAAAAGAATGAAACATAAAGGAAGGTTGGGGAGTGAACATGAGGGGATGAAACATCTGGCTGAAAAAGTTGCATCTATTCAATGATATCTTTGGATTATATAAAGACCTTCAGAAATGGAGAAGCCACTGGGTCTCGACTCCAGTAGGGTTTTCTTGTGCTACCAAAGGCATGTTTTCTACTTCTCCATTTCCATGTGAAAAGAAGCAAGACATTAATATTGGCTTCATGCCTAATGGGGATAGAATAATCAGGTAGTAAATGTCAGGGATATTAAGATAAACAAAAAGGAATATTCTAGGGAAAAATGTAAACTGAGACTTGAAAAAGATGCGAGTGATGCTGAGGGGGTGGCCCATTGATCTGATGGGAAGAAACCAGCTGTGGCAAACAAACAGGTCATTCTCTGCATGTGGTCCACCATTCAGAGTATCATGGGACAACATTTATATAGGAGGATAGTCTAGGAATAGAGTAAGAAGAAAATGCCTTTGAAGGGCAGCACAAATCTTGTTCAACCTGTCACCAGAGGCTCTTAGAATAATAAACAGCAAGCAAACACCAACAGGAATTTGTATGGCAAACCCTGAGTGTTCACTGCAGTTATTGGCATCATGTCAGACCCATCCGACCTTAAAGGAGCAGACGCTGAGGCCATTTTGGGCTCAAATAATTTGGAAAAGAATCACCCATTCCTCAAAAGTGGCATTTGTATTTATTGCTGGACAACTTACCCCTCCAAGGAGAGTGAGATGAAAGAAGAAAGTAATGAGAAACATTAGGGAGTGACCTTGTGGGCCCATGCGATGGTGCCGGATTTCTTGCTCTCCTCATCACTATCCCAGACACACACAATAAAAGTTGGCAGTTTACTTGATAGAAGATAATTATAACCACCCAACTGGTTTGATGTGGATATGTCCTTTCTGAGCTAGTCACCTCACTTCCATTCCCCAAATGTCTTTTGGTTGGTTTCCCTTAGCTTTCTTTTCACCGATTTGTTTCTGAGGTGGCCACATAATATAGTGGATGGTGCACTGGACCTGGATTTGAAGACTTGAATTTGAATCCTGCCCCAGATGCTTATTAGCTTTGTGATCCTGGACTGGTCTCCTAATCCAATTGAGATGTGTTCTCATCTATAAAATGAGAGGGTTAGATACTATGGCCTTTAAGGTCCTTGCTGATTCTAAATCTGTGTTCATCCTATGATCAGGTTGTGGGGCATGGCACAGAGGCCTGAGTGAAATCCCAGGCACATATTTTCCTGGACTGTTTTGGAGGGACTCAGGGAAAACTTGAAAATCTTTGAGCCCTGAGACAAGAGAAACTATTTCTAATAATTTATTGGAGTTTTGGGTAAGAAGAAGATAACTGGTGAGCCTGAACTTACTGATGTGAAGTCTTTTAGCTGAGGAGAACATAGTAAGTTAATAAACATTTATTGAATGTCTACTATGTGCTAGGCACTGTCCTAAGTGCTGGAGATACAAAAAGAAGCAAAAGACAGTCCTACCAAAGAACTCACAATTTAGTGGGGGAGACAACAAGCAAATCTAGGAAAATTACAGTAAAGACATTTAGGTCAAGAGAGTTCTTAGGGTCTTTACCCCCAATTTTCTAATGGCCTGTCTCTGCCTTTCTCTCATAATGTAGAGTACAAGATGGCCCTGGGGGAACTGGATGCCCTGAATGTTTTAGGCTTGGTTTGATTTGAGTGTGGTCCTGCAGATGATCTGTTGGAGGGCCTATCAGTTAATACTCATAGGAAAAGCTGTCGTTTATATAAGAGTTTAAACCTATCATCTCGATTCTGTAAGTAAGGAGTTGTCTGACTCCTTGTCTATTCTTTTTCTCTATAATTTATAAATCATCATAGTCATTACTGAGTTTTTTAAAGGAAATTCGAGGAGGTGATGGAAGGCCTTACTATCATGGAGGGTGGGTAGGGGAATGCATTCCCATTGTTAGAAACTTTTTCTTGTCTTTCATGTTATTGGTGGCTTTATATAGCTTGTTTGTACATAGTTATTTGCATGCTGCTTTCTCCATTAGATTGTGAACTACTAAGGGGTAGGGATTATCTTTTAATTTTTCTTTGGTATCCCCAACACTTAGCCACAGTGCCTGCCATATAGTAGGCACTTAGTTTTTATTGAATGACTGACTAGTTGGGTTAAAGCACAAAGACTTATTTTTTTTGGAAGATTATTTCATTTCATTTCGGTTTAGGACTCCATGTCTGGTAGAAGAGTAATTCTCCATTCAGTCATGGCCTTGTTGGAGGGGAAGAGTAAAAGGTCTTTATCCTGTTTGACTTCAGGGAGAGGGATTGAATTCTTTCTTGATCTAGGAACAGAAAATCATAATAAGTTGCATGTGTTTCGATATAGAAATATGTGTAAGTAAGGTCTGCGTAAGATAACTGTATTGATATATTTGTATGTGTGTGTGTGTGTGTGTGTGTGTGTGTGTTTGTTTGTGTGTGTGTGTGTGTGTTTATTTTAGAGGAAATTGGGTTTAAGTGACTTACCCAGGGTCACATCATTAGTAAGTGTCTGAGGTCAAATTTAAACTCAGCTCCTCCTGACTCCAGGGTGGGTGCTCTATTCACTGTGCCACCAAACTGCTCCTACTGTGTTAGTGTAGAGAAAAAATACTATATTTGGAAGTAGGGGACCTAGATTTGAGTTCGAGCCCTATCACTTATAAGCTCTGTAATCCTGGGCAAGAAACTTCTCTAGTCCTCAGTTTCTCCATGTGTGAAATGGGGTTGTGAAGATCAAATGAGATGATGTATACAAAGTGCTATTTAAATATTAGGTAATATTATTGGTAGAATATGGAAAATTTATAATTTTGCCAGTGTAGGAATTCCTGGTGTGTGAACTCCTCTCCAATCCTTCTATGACAATAGAGAAGTTTTAGGGGGTTATTTGAGGCCCATAGAGGTTAAGTCCAGGATCAGAGATAGGATTTGAACCCGCATCTTCCTCCATCCAAGCCTAGGACTGCAATTACTAGCCCATTGTTGTTCAGTTGTTTCAGTCATGTCCAATGCATCGTGATCCCATTTTGGGGTTTTCTTGGCAGAGATACTGGAACAGTTCACCATTTCCTTCTTCCTTAGATGAGGAAACTGAGGCAAACAGGATTAAGTGACTTGTCCAGGGTCACACAGCTGGTAAGTGTCTGAGGCCAGATTTAAATTCATGAAGATGAGTCTTCCTGACTCCAGGCCTGGCCACTCTATCCACTGCACCACCTAGCTGCTCATTTACTAGCCCCAGCTGCCTCTATTATTAGTAGAAATGACACTTAGTACTGGCCCTGTGATTTCATATGTGTGGACGACTCTTGAGTAGTCCTTTTCCCAAAGCAGATTAACATCTTTTAAAAAACATTTTTCCTCCAATTTATAGTCTTATAGAATTGCCTGGGGCCATGGTGCCCTTCAGATCTGGCATTCATATAGAGTTTCACTATTTGCAGAGCACTTTGCATATATTATCTCAAAATAATAAACATCATCACCCCGAGTGGTAACAAATTAACTTGGCATGTAGCAATGAGACTATATGCCATCTTGCAGCCTAGGAAGCAAAGACACATTCTTGGCCACAGTAACTTCAGCCACAAACTAAAGACCGCCTGTCCTTCACATGGATAGGGCCCTCCTCTGCCTATCAACCCTTTCAGGTACAGCTGCACACACAGATAGCAATGACACTTTCCAATTCAAAAGATAACCACATAATGTGAACTGAAATGACTGGGTGGAAATGTCTTCTACCTGCTGCCTTGGGGTCAGTAAATAGTGGGGATATCTTTAAAAAAAAAAAAGGAAGAAAGAAAACTGTGATAAAAATCAACCAGCTTCAGGCACATTTGAACTGAGGGATTTAATAACTTCCCGAGGCCTTGTGGTGGTCATATCTAAACCCTGACTGTTTCTGTGAGCCAAGTGCTACTCAGTCCTGGCTCCCACATTCAATCCCTTTGGTAATGAGGGTTCCTAATACAAGGAAGGTAATCGGCAAGAGTTTTATTAAATTCACAAACCAACAACCAAAATTTTTTTCAGGAAACAGAGCCTTCCCTTTCAAGCATGGATAGTTGGATAATTTTCTGTAGCTATTTGCAAGGTGTCACCAATACCACACTTTAAACTCTATATCAGTTAGGTGTCATGGAGTCTCTGATTTAGCAGCTGTTAACTTTTTAACTTTTAGATTTGGCCCCCTTTGAGGAGTGGGATGCTCAGAACCCTCCCAGCCATCTCTGGCAGAATGCAAGCCAGATAATGATAACTTCTATATCACCAGAACCACAAACATTAAGTCTCCTATCCAATGACCACATTCACACGCATTTTTCAACTCTTTCAATTTAATGATAGATGGACTGCAGGTCAAACCACAAAAGAGACCATATACATGCTGTCCACATGGATGCTGCCATTTCAGATCATGAGTTATGCTCAGTTTCCTGACCTGTAAATCCTATGGCCCTCCTTGAGATCAGGAAACAGGGCTTTTCTCTTTGCTTATGAACAGCCCACCCACATAGGATATAAATGGATCCTCAGTAAATATTTCATGATGATGAAGAGAATGAGGAAAGGGTAAGGAGTCACAACTTTTGTTCCTTTGAATAACAATGATAATGGTGATGATGATAATAGTAAGGAAGCTAGGTTGCCCAGTAGATAGAGTGCTGGGATTAGGAAAACATGAGTTTATATCCCACCTTAGACACATACTAGCTGTGTGATCCTGGGCAAATCACTTAATGTCTGCCTGCCTCAGTTTTCTCATCTGTAAAATAAGGATGATAATAGCACCTACCTCCCAGGGTGGTTATGCAAATAAAATGAGATACTTGTAAACCTTAAAGTGTCATATTCATGTCCATTATCCTTTGAAACTCCCCATCAAATGCGTGCCCCATACTTCTGAGATGAATGGGAGTGAAAACGTTGTATTTAAAGTCCTACTAGACTAAAATCCTCTTGGAGTTAGGAATCGTGTCTTTTCTGTCTTTATATCTTGACTCCACCACTCACTACTTAACCCAAGTTCAAATCTAGCTTCAAACACTTACTTGGCTACCTACCTCAGTTTTCTCATCTATGAAGTGGGGATAATACTAGCTCTACCTCTCAGGGCTGTTGAGGGGTTAAAATGGAATAATATTTATAAAGAACTTGTAAACCCTAAAGTGCTATAAAAATACTAGCTATTATCATTATTTTTGTTTAGTCATTTTTTCAGTGTGTCCGACTCCTCACGACCCCATTTGGGGTTTTTATGGCACAGATACTGGAGCGGTTTGCCATTTCCTTCTCCAGTCCATTTTACAGATGAGGAAACTGAGGCAAACAGGGTTAAGTAACTTGCTCACAGTCACACAGCTAAGGCCACATTTGAACCCAGGAAGATGAGTCTTTCTGACTTTAGGCTTGGCACTCTGTCCGCTGTGCCACCTAGCTGCCCTACAGTTCCTCGTACCTGGGTACTTAGGAAGTATTTGCTGAGTTACCTCAAAGTGCCACATACATTTGTTTTATTGTTGTTGTTATTGTTCCTGATGATGATAATGGCAATGCTCTGTCTGCTATCAGAATATTTCTGAAAATGCTTTAGATAAACTACATACCTATACCAGATGAACTCATCCAAATACTCTTTTTTAATTATAACAAATAGATGTTGCTGTTTAGTCATTTCAGTCATATCTTTGTGACCCTTTTTGGGGTTTTCTTGGCAAAAATACTAGAGTGTTTTGCCATTTTCTTTCTCCAGCCCATTTACAGATGAAGAAATTGAGGCAAACAGGGTTAAATGACTTGCTTAGGGTCACACGGCTACTAAGTGTCTGAGGCCACATTTGAACTGAGGTCTTCCTGACCCCAGACCCAGCACTCTGTGAACTACACAGCTTAGCTGCTCGTAAATAGATAGGTACAATCATTTTTACCCAATAGTCCCTAGAATATAAAACATGATAATAATATAAAAACTTGTCTTTGGATCATTTCTATCTCAACATCATCAAAAAAAGATGAGAACCAGATAATAGTGATAATAACAACAATAACGGTAACGATGCCAATAATATTGCCTAAGGTCCTTCAGGTAGTAAGTATCCAAATTAATATTTAAAGCCAGGTTTACTAATCCCAAGCCTTCTTATAGGATCCTAGATAGAGTATTGGCAGAGACCATAGAGGTCATTAGTCCACCCCCCCTCATTTTCCAGATAAGGAAACTAAGGTCAAGAGGGGCTAAGTGATTTGACTGGGATTTCACGGGGATTGAGCAGCAGAATTTTCTCCCAGGTTCTCTGATGCTCAGTTTGATATCTCCCCCCCCCCATATCATACTGCCTCCCCAAGAGTAAATGCTCAATAAATACTTGTTGGATAAAAGAATGGATATGTATGCCTAAATCTAGATGAAAAATAATTATGCAGTGTTTTTGGCCACTGTGTGAGATGACTGAAATTTTCTTGGACAAAAGTATTTACGGTAGCAGGTATCCTACAGGCCAGTTGTCACGTGGTACTTATGATGGTGGGAGTCTTTGGACTCCTTGTCTGCTAGAGATTTGATCAACCATGAACCCCATTGTTTTCCATAATGTTATATGGCAGTCTTGAGTTCCTACCTCCCGGGCCACTCCTCCACTGTTGCCTCCTGATTTATTAATCAATTAATCATTTAATGTGAAGAGCAATTCACTCCAGTTAAACAGTGAAAACAAAATCCTAGAGTTCATAATGAATTACCCCCCACCCCCACCCTTTCCCCCAGCAAGGATCTCTTGGCCTACTCTCATTCTTCCACATCTTCTGTCTTCTCTTCTCAGCCCTTTCACCATCCCCACACTCCTCCCCTAGTTTCATATAGCACAGTCATGGGCCCTATTGTATGGAAATCATCAGCAGGGTTTGGCTGGCCTGGCTTGCCTGCATTTTGATAGGATGAACATTGCCAGTTATTCATAGAAAGCATTATGTTGCAAGAATTCAATGTGGCCTAATAAAGATGCAGTGGGCCTGCCCATGTTTGCTTTCCATAGCCACCACCATTCTCATTTCTCCTACTTCTCCTAAAATCACTAGACTGAGGGAATATGGTCATTTGTCTGCAGCAGATATAGTTAGTATTTCCATATAGGAAATATGTTGTTGTTTAGTTGTGTCCAGCTCTACATTTCCCCATTGACTTATGTCTATGGGACTTTTTTGGCAAAGATACTGGAGTGGTTTGCTCTTTCCTTCTCCCACGTGCCCTCATTTTATAGATGGGGAACTGAGGCAAATAGGGGTAAGTGATTTGTCCAGGGTCACACAGCCAGCAAGCATCTAAGGCCAGATTTGAACTCAGGGACCTGACTCCAGGCTCAGCACTCTGAACTGTACAACCTAGCTGCCCCAGTAAGAGCTGTCCAAAAGTGGAATGGGCTGCCCCAGGAGGTAGATTCCCCCTTGAAGGTTTTTAAGCCAAGACTGTCTTGCCATGTATGGGGTATATTGCAGACAGGATTTTTGTACGGTTGTGAGTTGGACTGGAAGGTCTCTGAGGTGCCTCAAGATATTCTCTACACTGTGATTGGGAATCAAAAGACAACTTACATAGAGAAAGTATATGGGAAATTTTAAAAGGAGCTAAGAGAAACACAACAGCAAATTGGGTGGTAGAGATGAAGTGAGGAGGCAGACAGCAGAGACCATCACAACTCAGCTACAGTTGCCTTGGAAGAGAAAGTGATCCATCACTGGTTTCCATGGCAGTCGGGGAGGGGAGAACCAGCCCCAAGAAATGCCGTAACTATGGAATCTCTCCCTCTCCCTCTCCCCCCTCCCCCTCCCCCTCTCTCCACCTCTCTCTCTGGGTCCATGGCCATGGCCAAAGGGCAGAGTTTCTGCCACATGGTGGCATGGGCCCATAGAGGACTCTATGTAACATGTGATATAAATAGCTATTAATAGCTATTTGCAGAATAAATGCTTTTTTTCATAGTCCTAAACTCCATCCTTACATACCTCCTTAGCTATCCCTCTAACATGGGTCATTAATCATAAGGGGGAAGGATGCAGATGACTTAATTGTGAATCTGTTCATTATGATTTCTAGGGAAAAAAAACGCCTTCACCAAAAACGAGTGTGTGCCTATGTGAGTGACCATGTAGCTCCCCTACTCAGTAAACTGTTTTGCTCATGTCTCTGGTATAAACTACAAACTCCGACTTCTAAAGCCCTTCATGACCTCATCCCAATGTTACCCTTCTGCCCTTATTATGCATTACTCCCCATCCCATCTATGATCTAGCCAAACTGTCCTTTTTCTCATTTCTCAGACTATCCTCCTATCTCTCTGCTTTTGTATTGACCATCCCTCCTGCCAGGAAGGCACTCTTGTCTCATCTCTACTCTGCCTCATAGAATGCCTTTTTCCTTCAAAATTAGCTTGACCTCTGCCTTCTCCAGGAAGCCTTTCCTGACTTCTACCTTTTCTACCCCTCTTCCCTCTGCCCCCATAGCTGCTAGTACCCTCCCTCTCAAAACTACCCTGTAGTGATTTTGAGTTGTCTTTTTTTTTCCTGCTTTATGCTAATATATATGCATGTTCCTTTTTCAATAGAATATAAGTAACTTGAAGGCAAGTCCGTTTTTGTCTTCACTTCACCTGCACTTAGCTCAGTGCCTGGCACATAGAAGGTACTTAATAAATGCTTACTGATTGATTGAATGATTGTAGGTTGGTAGCTAAAGAAGATTTGACTATCGTTCTTGGGTGTGAACAAGGAAGAAGATCTGTAACACTTACTTTTGCCTGGTCTGGGAAAGAGGGTTCTTAAATTATTTTCTGAAAATTATTAAAAACTTTTGCTGTGAGAGGTTTAAATCTGACTGATTTTAATAGCCATCAACACTGCACTTACATGTGACAATTCTTTGGTTGTATCCCAAGCTTAGCTCATCAGCTGGTCATTGAAGTTGAATGGACCTGGTGGCTCTCTCCTCCTTCCCCACCTACTGTCCTCCTGTTATGGTAGCAGCCTTGAGTTAAATACCTTTCCTTATCTCTGTTTGTCCTCTAGGACCCTGCATTCTCTTCTGCGATCCATGACAAGCTCCAGGTTCCCAACACCATCCGGAAAGCGTGGAATGAACGGGACAACCGCTGTGACATCTGTGCAACTCACCTGAACCAGCTGAAGCAGGAGGCCATCCAGATGGTGCTCACCCTAGAGCAGGCAGCCAACAGTGAGCACTACGATACATCACCCAGCTCGCCTCCACCACTCGCTAACATGCCTGCCTTGGTGGGACCGCGACAGGTGGGTGGCATCCAGCAGCCCCGAGACTGGGCCTTTGTGCCTGCTTCCTACGCCACCTCCAACTATACAGGCTTCATTACCAACAAACATGGCAGCAAGCCTAATAGCCTTGGGGTTGGCAGTGGGGCAGAGAAGAAGAATGGATCCCCTACTCACCAGGCCAAGGTCAGCCTCCAGATGGCCACCAGCCCCAGCAATGGGAATATCCTCAACTCAGCGGCCATCCAGGCCCACCAGTATCTGGATGGCACCTGGTCCCTGTCCAGAACAAATGGAGTCACACTGTACCCCTACCAGGTAAGTGGCTGTTGGGGAAGAGCAGGGTTGGTTTGAGGCAGAGTTGTGAAGGAAGTAACTGGTGTTTCCTTGATCTTTTCCCTTTTGGCACCTGCTTTAGATCAGGTGTATATTTACCAGAGGCAGTACAGTGGGTCAGAAGTCAGAGGACCTGTGTTCAAATGCTACCTCTGCTACTTATTATCTGTGACCATGGGCATGTTATTTTGGATCTCTAAGCCTCAGTTTCCTCTTCTGTAAAATGAGGTACAAGAGAGGGGGAGTGGTGGTGGTGGTGGTGGTGGTGGTAAGATGGTCTCCTTTTTAAGTTCCCTTTTAAATCTAAATCTGTGATGCATTCTTATGAACTACTGTTTGCCCAAGTCTCCTTCACCCACCTTATCTCCTTGGGAAAATGTCACGTGTACCAAGCCTTGTACTCTTACCAGGTCCACTGCTGATTCTTATTTATTCAAGATTCTGCCAGTCACAAAATCCTGGGGCCCTGTATTTTCAGAGCTGAAAGAGTCTCAACAAGTCATCTAATTTAAACCCGGTGAAATGGACTCATCAATTTGTCAGTCTACCTCCACTTGTGGTCATTCTGCTTTGGAGTTTATGGTCTTGTTTTGTAAACTAATCTGATAAATTAATCCATGCTAAGGTGTTAATGGAAGGTGATGACTCCAAGTGACAATGGGTAAATTTACATAGTCTAAGACAATAGATCCCAACCTCTTCAAGTATGGGGACCCCTTTTTAACATAAAATTTCTGAAATATCCACATAAAGGGATTTGTACTATGTAGTAAATCTATTGATAGAAAAAATTCATGATGACAAAAAGCTCCTATGAATTTGGTTGTTGTTCAGTCATGTCCAACATTTTGTAACCCCATTTGGGGTTTTCTTGGCAAACACACTGGAGTGGTTTGCCATTTCTTCTCCAGCTCATTTTACAGATGAGGAAACTGAGGCAAATAGGGTTAAAGAACTTGCCCAGGGTCAGACAGCTAGTAAGTGACAGAAGCCAGATTTGAATTCAGGAAAATGAGTCTCCCTGACTCCAGGCCTGGCACTCTATCCACTGTACCACCTAGCTGACCCACTGTGAATTTAGTAATCCTTTAAAATGAATTTGTATTTTTAATCACAGCAACATTTGCATACAATTGAAAAACAGTAACATGTGTGCACAAGACACAGAATTTATTCAAAACATATAGATTTCAGTCCCCTTGGAATAATCTGGGTGTCCTGCATTTTAGAGGTTAATCTAGGGTCTTGACTCCAGTTCAAGAATGGAAAATAATTTCTTCTAAGTGCTGGACAATACACTTTTACTTACTTCAGTTTGCTGTATCTGAAAATTTCAGAGTTGGATTGGAGTTTGACAATGATTATCTTGTCCAGTTTAGATGAAGTGACAGGTCCACGGTCACACTTTAGTAGAGCTGAGACTGGACCCAAGTCCACAGTGTGTTTTTCTGTCTCCCTGATTCTCTTCATTTGCAAAATTTAATAAGTGAGCATGTAAATACAGTCAACTCTAACACTTCAGGATTCTAAGGGTATGTCTCTCCTTTACCTTAGTTGGGAAACAGGGCAATAAGCAAGTTGGGCCTTCTTTGTGCTTGTATTAAATATCATCGAGTGTCTTCTGTTTGCTTCTCTCCGCCCTCTCTCCCCAATACCTGGCTTCTTCCCATTTCTCTATTTTCAGTGCCATCACCAAAGTTAAACTGTAGACATTCCCAGTTTATTATTCTTTGACAGAATTGTACTGGGCACTAAACAATAGCATTGCAGCTTGATTCTTTAATAAAAAAGGAAATAAACAATGTCCACGTTTAGCAAGTTTACGAAGGAAGGGCAGACTGGAAACCATTACCTAAAATGATGTTTGAGGATTATTTAGTTAAAAAAAATAGCAACAGATCCTTACATACCTCCTTTAAATTCTACGAAGTGCTTTACATTTATGATCTTATAGGAGCCTCACAAACCTATGAAGTAGGTATTACAGATAACATCCCCATTTTATAGATGAGAAAACTGAGGCTCAGAGAGATTAAAAAATGATTAGTTGACGATCACGTAAAGAATAAATGCCAGGGAGCAGGTAGGTGACACAGTGGGTAGAGCACTGGCTCTCGAGTCAGGAGGACCAGAGTTCAAATCCAGCCTCAGACACTTGACACTTACTAGCTGTGTGACCCTGGGCAAGTCACTTAACCCCATTGCCTAGCCAAGTTAAGAAAAAAAAAGAGTAAATGTTAGAGGTCAATTTCTAGCCCAGGCTTTCCTGTTTTCGATTTATTATTCGTGCCACCCGTTCCCCCTTCCTCATTCTCCTAACCCATTTTTTTTCTTCCTTACTCATGGATAAGAAAGAAATGCTCATGTAATGAGATCTTTGTCTTCCCAGCTTGAGGCCCTGTTCAATACAACTTACAAGGACTACCAGCTTGAGAAGGTTTGACTTGTGAATTGTCTTTCTAACAGGTCTTTATTGCCTCCTTTCAAGTCCAGCACATACAAGGTCACTCATTTTCCTGAGCCAAAGGGACCAAAGGAAATCTCTCTGGGATAAAGAGATTTGGTCTCTGGCTATGAATCGATGTCCTCCTGTGTCATGATTTTGTCAGGCTGATGCCCGGGGACAGGAGCTATGGGACTGGCTAGACTGGATGTCTCCTGCTGTGGGCATCTCCCTGCAGTAAATATACTTTTAGTTCAACAGTCTAGACAACTTGTCAGAAATGATTGAATGCTCTGATAGCTGGCCTTACTTTCCTGCTTACACTTTAAAAAAAAAAAGAAAAAGGGCAAACCCTTCCTCTGGCAAACTGCCACAGGCCACTGCATCTGCACAGAAGTGCCCTGAGGATTGCCCCTCCAAAGAGGGGGGAGTGTGTTCTCAAAATTCTCTGAAGGCTCGTCTGCCCCCATTCCTGTAGTCCAGCTTTCTGAAGGGAAGAGGAGCCAGTGGAGGTTTGCCATCTCTTTTTTGGATATTGGAACAATGCGAAAGAAAGATAAGGTAGTACTTTCTGACAGTTAGGGTTGTTGTATAATGGTCTAGGTTTCCAAAGGACCTTGTGAACTTTCTCTGAGGTCTTTAAAAATAGGATAGATTCTCAATGGTCTGGGGTGGTTTTATAGTCCAGAGATTCTTAAGTTAGGGTCCATGAACTTGCTTTAAAAATATTTTTGATAGCAATATTTCACTGTAATTCGCTTCCTTTTTAACGCTGTGTATCTTATTTTATGCATTTAAAAACATGATTCTGAGAAGTAGTCCCTAGACTTTACCAGATTGCCAGATGGGGTCCATGACACAAAAAATGTTCAGAACCCCTAGTTTATAGTGGACATTTTCCTGAAGGCAGGGGAAGATACTAGATAACCTCTCAAAGTCGAGAGTGGGGGTGGTGAACCTGTGGCCTCAAGGCCACAGGTGGCCCTCTAAGTCCTTTTTGACAAGAGCCGTACTTGAGGACGTAGAAGACCGAGAACCTAGAGGGCCACCTGTGACTTCGAGGCCGTAGGTTTCCCACGCCTGGTAGAGATTCTAAATTATCTCCTTTATTTCTGAAACATGTAGGCAAGAGCAAAGTTGAATGGGAAATCCCTCACTTTAACACTGGGAGTAAAGAAATAACATCCAGAGAGGTAAGTCTATGGTCACTGGTGTTGAGTTGAAAATGAAATTGGTTCCAGTCACAACCCAGATGTCATTGCGCTTTTAAATATCAATACTTGAATACTTTGAAACACCTTGATGAGTGTTCTTTTCACCAATGCGGATTAGAACATCTCCTTCCACACTCTTGATACTCGTGCAATTTTTTCCAATGCCTTTTTAAAAAAATCAATCCTTTAAAAAAGATCTACCTAATGCTAGGGGTCTTCCCTTGGTTCTTTTTATAACAGAGTCCTAAATACCATCTCAAATGTTTGATTTCTTGGTAGACAGTAAGATGACCCAATTGTACAGTCAAGGAAAGAAGATGCCTCTTCGTTTAATGGATATGTTAGTGCAGCTGACATCTCTCTCTCTCTCTTTCTCATGCATGTACATATGTACATATACAATACATACTCTCTCACTCACTCTTGATCTATCATCTACCTATAGCTAGCTAACTAGGTTGAGAGAGAGATAGAGATAGATAACATCTATATAGATATCTATATATAAAAGAAATCTCTGTACATATATACTGTGTATATATATATATATAGAGAGAGAGAGAGATACTGTCTGTATATATACATATATGAACTCTATACTCTGTGTGCTCTGTGAACAAAGCAGAATTGCAGTAGCTCAAAAGAAATGTGAGATGTGCAAATTTAGAGACATCTCCATTCCACATATTCATACGGACCATTTGTACCCGACCTGTGGTAGAGCCTTTCAAGCTCTGATCAACCGCAGGCGGACACACTGTACCTTCATCCAACATAGTGATGTCATTTTGGTCTTCTTCAAGCATGAAGGACAACCAACATACATGCATACACATATATACATGTATGTATATATATACATACATATATGTAAACTAAAGTAAAAATTTAGAAGCAAAACTAAAAATAAACATGATATCTTTTTCATCAGGCACTGGTGTGGAATGACCTGATTATAGGGGTCTCTTTTGCACCAATAATATTCTCAAACTTCATTTTTTTCAGCAGTCCCAAGTCTGCATTTCTTGTTGATGGTGAAGATGTATCAGATGTCACCATCCCTAAAAATATATGGGTTACTGGCATCTTCCAAGTTCTGTCCAGGTTGTTGTGTTAGAAGCAATGGGTCAAGGGCCGTATGTGTGTGGGGAGTCAGGGAGGGAGTGGGGCTAGGAGGGAGGATCAACTATACATCTTTCTCCAGATGTACAATTTGGTTGGCTTACTATATACCAAGAAATCAAACATTTGGGACAGCTATTTAATGTCACTTGGGCCTCCATCAAACCAGAGGAATGCCTCTAGCATTGGGTAGATTCTCCAGAGACAGACAGACAGACAGACAGACACAGACACACACAAACACACAGACACAGACACAGACACACACACACACACACACACACACAAAGAGCCTCACTAAACACATCTTTAGAAGAAACAGCTACAGAGACTTTACTGGAAATAGATTGAGTTTTGACCTTGATAAGAATACCAAGCATCTTAATGTCATGCTAATTATCACTTTCTTTCAATCAATGAGCATTTATTAAACATCTACTCTCTGCCAGGCACTATGCTGGGTGGGCACTGAGAATATAAAGACAAAAAAATGAAACAGTCCTTACTTTCAAGAATCTTTATATTCAGAGGGGCAAAATATACACCTATAGTGTACGTATATAAAACAAAAAACAGCTGGAGAATGGGGGTCAGAAAGAGGTATTTGAAGGATAGTAGGGATTCTGAGATACAAGAGACCATAGTCAAGGAATGGAACAATGACTAATTCCTTCTTGCTGTATGGCAGCTGCTTTCCCTCACTTTTCAAGTAATAGTTACAGTAAATAAATGCTCTTGAAGTCTGTCCTCATAGCACTTATGGTAATAGAATTATAGAACGTGAGAATTGCAAGAGACCTTAGGGAACAACTAATACATTCATTTTATAGATAAGGAAACTGAGTGACCATCATGGTAATCCAATAAAACTTATCGATTGATAGAAATAAAACTATTATTAATGGTCCCTTAAGATGATAGCCTCAGCCTCAGGAAAATGGGAAAATGCTAGGTTGCTCCTAATGATTGATCACTATATAGAGGAAGAAATTGTGTGCCGAAATGTCCTCATCTGAGTCCAAAAAATAAGACTTCTGATTACAAATTGACCAATTTAATTACTAGTTGACTGATATGAAGCCCAACTTTTCATGGAAAACTATGAATTCCTCTAGCACATCTTACAACAGAATTTTAGAGACTGAGGGCATTGATTTCAGATTTAAGAGAGAAGCTTTAAAAGGGAGAAAGAGGTTTTGTTTTGTTTTTCTGATAGGAGAACAGTACATTGGAAGTATCAGAAAAAAAAAAAAACTCAAGAAAGGGCTTGCTAGTTCATAGCCTCCACAAAGAGAGGGCTCTCATGTCAAGTTTCTGACTTCCTTAATACCTAGCATGGCATCCAGTGCTGCACAGTAGGCACTTAAATAAAATGCTTGCTGTGTATTGCATTGCATAGGTTTAAATGAATTTGTGGATGAATCATGAAAAGAAACTGAAGGGTGTTCAGTGTACATTTAATCTTTGAGGGAAAAAAAGCATGAAGGGAAATTGTTGTTCTTCCTCACAAAAAGCCCCGTGGAGTAATGTTAGAGACATGGTATAGATATGTGATGTGATTTAGCATTGTATATATTTTACACACATTTATCTTGGGCATCAAATGAGATAATATTTGTAAAGTGCTTAGCACAGTGCCTGACATACAGTAGGTGCTCAATAAATGTTTATTCCCTCTCACTCATGGATTTGCTAGCCTGGTCCTTGTTGTATCACATAATTACAGAATGTGAGTTGATCTCAGTAGTAAGTTAGTCTAACTCTAAACCTTTCTCAAATCATTGATCCTGTCTATAACGTGGAGATCCTGTGTCTTCTTGAAGACCTCCAGTGACGGGAGCAATCTAAAATTATTTTATGGAATCAGCAGATATTTTATGCCATAAATTTCCTCCTGAGTGGTATGGACTATGAATCTAGCTCAGGGTGTGGAGTATGTGAACAAATCATTTTGCCTTACTTTCCTGACAACTGTGTACTGGTCTTATTCAGTTGTTTTCAGGCATGTCCAACTCTTTGTGACCCCATTTGAGGTTTTCTTGCAGAGATACTGGAGTGGCTTGCCACTTCCTTCTCCAATTCATTTTATAGGTGAGGAAACTGAGGCGAACAGGGTTAAATGACTTGCCACGGGGTCACACAGCTAGTAAGTGTCTGAGGCTGGATTTTGAGAAAGATGAGTCTTTCTGACTCCAGACCCAACACTCTATTCACTGTGCCACCTAGCTGTCCATGTACTGGTCATCTTTACCTAAATTTCTTATTGGCATCTCAAACTCAGCAATTCCTGTGAAGAAGGAGCCAGCTATCCCCATCAAATGCCAACCAACTGCCACCCACGAGGCAGGAAAATTAGTCTACCCTGAGGCAGCAGGGTCCTCCGAGAGAGATAGAGGAGGCATGTACTAGACAATTCAAACTACCACCCCCATCTTGTCTACCGTTTCCTTTCAGAAGCTGATGGAGACAGCCCAGTACTCTGACTCCAAGATTCTTTGGGAAAGCAGTTGCCTGCCTTCCCTCAGACCTCTTGCTTGTAGTTCAACCTTCACAGCCATCATGGAGGGAAGAAATAATTGTGAAAAAGGGGTCCACCTTCCTCATATAGCCAGCAACAGCTGCTGGTCAAGTGCTGCTAACAGGTGGCTAGATTTTATTCCTGTTTCTTTTGACCCTAAACAGCATCTTAGGATGTCACACAATTGAACTGATTTTAGCTCAGGAGGAATTGATGAGTGGTGGTGGAAATGGACCTTTTCTCTTCCTTTATGCTTGCTTATAGATAAAAAAAGAGACGCTAATTTAGTTAATATCACTCCTCCTGGTTTAGCTTTGGCAAATCCATGAACATAGGAAAAGAAATCAACTTGTACAGCTTCTTTCTTGAGACAGAGCATTTTGTAGAAGCTGATAATATTGTTACATAAATGTGAAATATAGGTCATGTGAGCATTTCACACCATTTCTCAATGGCTGAAACCTTTGTCTAAAAGTAGCCCTGTTAGGACAGCTAGGGGTCAGGAAGTCAGGAAGACCTGAGTTCAAATCCAGCCTCAGACACTTATTAGCTGTGTGACTGTGGGCAAGTCACTTAACCCTGTTTGCCTCAATTTCCTCATCTATAAAATGAGCTAAAGGAGGAAATGGCAAACCACTCCAGTATCTTTGCCAAGAAAACCCCAAATGGGGTCATAAAGAGTCAGGCATGAATAATACAAATGAACCATGACAAAAGCTCCCTTAGGCTTTGAAGAACAGTTGAAGAATTTTCAGGAATAGAATGTAATAAGACAAAGTGTCCTCTAGACACAAAGAATGCTGTCTAGGAGGAATGAGATGAAGCATGAAGGTTCAGAAGCTGTTACTCGAACCGATCATATAAACCAAGGACTTGGGGTTTCTACTCTACCCATGACTGGTGAAATCTTCAGTGCTCACTGAAAGTGGCAATCGTTGATCTTCATTAATGATATTACTACTAATTAGCTTACATTTTACATAAACTTTTTAAGGTTGCAAAATGTTCTACATGTATTATCTCACTTTATCCATTGGATTAGCAAATCTTGTTTTTTTGGGGGGAAGGTGTCTCTATGCAATAAAGGCTAGTCATTCAACATTTAAGCACTTACTGTTTACAGAGCATCATTATCACATAGAGATTGCTATTTTTGTTTGTATCAGTCTCTTCTGTTGGTATCATCAGCAAATTACATATGTTATCTATTTCCAGCTAAGTAAAGCCACAATGCTGTTAAATCTATAGGGAGTATGAATAAATTTTATAGAATTTTATAACACGCGGAGTCCTTAGAGATCTTCTTCTCCACCCTCCTCATATGATATTTGAACCCATTGGGACCCAGAGAACTAAAGTGACTTTTTAAGGTCATATAACTATTTAGAATCAGCCTTCTAATTTCTAGGCTCATAGAACTTTAGATCTGGGAAAAGTCATAGCATTACAGAGATTTAGAGCTATAAGGGACCAGAGAGAACTCCTAGTCTCTGGAGTTCTTAATCTGGGGTCTATGAACTTAAAAAAATATTTTATTACTATATTTCAATATAATTGGCTCCCATTGTAATCTTGCATAGTTTATTTTACACAACTAAAAACATGATTCTGATGAGTCCATCAGTTTTGTCTGACTTGAGAAGGGGTCTGCGACATAAAAACAATTAAGAGCCTTTGCTGTAGTCTTACCCATTTATTTTACAGATAAGGAAATTGTGGTCTGGAGAGATTAAGTAATTTAGGATTATAGGATCATAGATTTAGCCTGGAAATGAACTTGGAGGTCATCTAGTCCTACCCCATTATTTTATAGATGAGCAGACCAGGGCCTAGGGAAGTTGAGTGGCTTACCAAAGGTCCCACAAATAATCAGCCCCAAGGGTGGGGATTTGAGTCTAGATACTCTGATAGGTGAGCCTTTGCCTGACTTTGCCCAGAACCCAGGCCACCATGCCCTTCCTGGCTATTTCTAAACCATGCTGTCTAGACTTTGGCCATCCTCCTTCTACCAGAAACTAGACTCTGCTCTTGGGACCTTGGACTCTAATAGGTGATCCTTTGCTTTGTTTGGCTATCCTTGGATTTCCTGGCTATTTCCAAACCATGAGCAATACTGTGCCCTCTCCCCACCCTCTTTTCCAACTCTATATGTTGTTTTTCCCAATTAGAATGTAAGCCTCATGAGGGCATGAATTGTCTTTCTTGTATTTATATCCCTAGTGCTTGCAAATAGTGCTTGACACATAAGTGCATAATTAATGCTTTTAATTAATTCATGCATTCATTCCAGAGCCAGTATTCTTTGCCCATACTTCATAAGGAGAAACTTTTTAACAATTCAAGCCAGGATTTTGGGGCCCATATACATTTTCTTTTTCTTTAGTAAACAGCCTGGTTGCCACCTCTTCTATGAAGCTTTCCTTCTCCCCATTCCTTTTCCTCAAAAGAAGTCCCTTCCAACTATGAGATTCTGCAAAATGGGGGCCTTAAATGCACAATTCATTAAGAAGCAAAGCTGCAACAAGTACCCGGGTCTCCTGATTCCCACTTCTTTTCACTATAATATACTGCTTCTAGGCTTAGAGAGACTTAGCGAAAAGGTTTCCATCTTCTAGACAGGTTCTTTTTGACCTTATAGGAAGAGGTTATAGTCTAGAACAGGTTCCCCACTCCTGGTCTAGAAGAAGGCTCTTGGATGGTTCGAGCCTAGATCGAAGCCTAGATGAGCTATCGTGATGCCGAGCCTCTAGGTGTGCCTTCTGGAGATCCTGGGCCTGTGGTTATTGCCAGTAGACTCTAATTTAGGGAAAACTGGTCAAGGTAGAACATTGTTTTCTTCCCCATCTGGAGCTGAGTGGGCTAGCCTGGACTCTCCTGAGCCTTGCCCCAGCAGTACTGTTGGTCCAGCCCAATGCTACATGTTCACCAAACAAAGGAGGCCACCAGAGATATATTTATTTGCCCAATGGGGAAATCTGATTTAGTCCATTGAGAACACCTGGGTTTGAGAGGCTACCACCTGGAGAGCTGAAGATTAAGGTATGATGGCTTTCTAGTTGGGACACCCCTGTAACAGTATGTTTGGTATCTTAGTTTTCACAACAGGCAGTGTGGCATAATGGATGGAGACCTGGCATCCAAGATAGGATGGCCTGAGTTCAAGTCCAGCTTCTGACACATACTGGCTATGTGACCCTGGGCCAGTCACTCAGCCCCTTAATGCTCTTAAGACTGTACATTGCAGAGAAAGTGCCATCCTGCATCATTAGAGGGAGTGTCCTCATCTGTGAATTCCCTATAGCCCATCTTTCAACCTTAGATGATGTTTGGATTGTCTCTGTAATTTTATTCAGTCACCCAATAACATTTATTAAGCATCTACTGTGTGCCAGGTCCCTTTCTGGTACTGCCATGTAGTTGATAATGGCCGAGGGAGCAATCTTACCTGTCCTTAGGCAAGTGGTTTGGTCTAGCAAAAAGAATCATGGATTTGGAGTTAAAGCCCCTGGATTTGAATCCTGGCTCTGTACCTTACTACCTATGTGATCTTGGGTAAGTCACAACCTCTCTGTGCCTCAGTTTCCTCATCTGTAAAATGAGGACGACGGACTAGATGGCTTCCAAAGTTCCTTCTGGTTATAAAGGTATTATCCTATGACCACTTTCAATCACTTTAGGAAAGATCAAGTGAGTCATTGAACGGAAGCCATGTAAGTGTCCTGGGAATTGACTTCTGGCTTGAAAAACTTGCCGTGCAAAAACTTGTGCAGGTGTGCTTTTGTTTGTGGTCTTCTGTGGACACACAGAGAGAGCAGTTGCTTTGCCTGGCAGGTGTGGGGCCCCTCCTGGACTCCCATTAGGGATTTCCAAATACATAAGAGTTTAAACTCCTTAGCAACAAGACTTACAATAACAATATTTGCCTGAAAGTTAATTGGGTCCAGATCTTTCGTCCACAGAGAGTACACTGAGTCTGTAAAAGTGTCTGACATGCTGATTTTATAATGACTCCCTGGCTTTTCCCAGATAATAAAAGTTCCATATGATTCAAAGCACCACTTCCCCGCGCACCTCCCCCCCATTCTTGGTTTTTGTCATTTTAATCCATGCAACAAAAGACTAATACCTGCCTTGAGTAAGAAACTTTCTAACAAATATAGGATGTCCCAAAAGTCTTAGTGCAGTTGAAACCTGTAATTGCTTAAAACTCCATTAAGACTTTTGGGATACCATATATATATGTATATATATATATGTATATATATATATATATGTATATATATGTATATATGTATATATATGTATATATATGTATATATGTATATATGTATATATGTGTATATGTGTATATATGTGTATGTATGTATATATATGTATATATGTGTATATATATGTATACACACACACACATACACACACATATATATGTACACACACACCCCCCATATATATACACCACATATATATCATATACATATATATCATATACATATATATGATATATATACCATATACATACATCCTATATATTGCACCTTTCACTATTTACTTTTGTTGTTGATTACAAAAAGCCTTTAGCTCATCTGCATACTACATTGGGTAGGGATTAAATGATGACAGCTCTTAGTTTTGAACATCCCCCTCAATACATGACTGTATAGGGCACAAGCTGCTTTTTGTCAGTCATCACACCACAGCATGCGATGCAAAGTGTTGTATAATGTGGATTATATGAAGGTACAGAATGACAGTCTAGGTAACATGATCTCTGGTGCTTCTCATGAAAGGACTGGGCATGACCAGAAAGGGTGGCGGGGGCAGGGGGAGGCAGGGAGCGGGGAATGCGGCCCACTAGAGTCAATCAGAAGAGGAAGATTGGTTAGGCCAGGGGTGGGAAACCTGCAGCCTTGAGACCACGTGTGGCCTTCCAGGTCCTTGGGTGTGGCCTTTTGACTGAGCCTAAGTTTTATAGAACAAATCCTTTTATTAAGGAGATTTGTTCTGTGAAGTTTGGATTCAGTCAAAGGGCCGCACTTGAGGACCTAGAGGGCCACATGTGGCCTTGAGGCCGCAGGTTCCCCACCCCTTGGTTAGGCTGTGAGAATCTCTATAATAATAATGCTGGGCCAAGGGTACTGTACCTGGAGTACTCACCCAGTACTTCCATCACCCAGAATCTTAATGTGGATATTTTCCAAGGATCTGTCTGTCTTTGGGCCTTTTTTTCTATGTTCTTCCTCGTCAATCAATCTTACTCATTTCTATGGGTTTGATTACCACCTTTGTGCAGATGCCTCCTAGGAGCACAACTGTTCTGAGTTCCAGACCTCCATCTCTGGCTGCCTCTTGGCACCTCCATCCACCTGGATATCCCATCTCCACTTCCAAACTCAACACCCCCCCAACCCGAGCTCATTGTCCTCTCTTGATGTTACTCTACCTCCTGGTTTCACTCTGACCTCCTTGTTCATAACCTCATGGTTATTTTTAACTCTTCCTTCTCTTTTACCTTTTACTTCTAATCAGTTACTGGGTCCTATCATATCTACATCCAACCCTTTCTTTTTCTTCCTATTACCATCAGCCTATTTAGGCCCTCATTTCCTGTGTTATTGAAATAGCCTCCTTACTGGTCTTCTCAATCCTCTTCCCCAGTCCAGTCCATCTTACATGCCATAGACAGAATAATCTTTCTTAGGCACTGATCTCACCATATCACTTTTCTGCTCAAAAATCTTCAGTGGCTCTCAGATAACTATAAGATAAAGGTCAGATTTCTTTGCCTAGAATTTAAAGCTCTTTATAACCTGTTATCATTTTATCTTTCCTTTTCCATCCCGTGTAATCTCAGCTACTTCACTAATTTTTTGTTGCCAAACTCTACCTTTCTCTGCCTCTCCCCCTCAAACACTCATACCTGAAATGTCCTCCATTCCCATCTTTAACTATTGAATGCATTTGCTAAAACCCAACTCAAAAACCACTCTATCCAGCAAACCTTCCCTGATCTGTCCTCTTGTTCTCTCTTCCCTGCCACCCCCTTCCCCAGTTGGTGAGGATGCAGCCAAGGTAGCACAGATATAGAGCTCTAGGCCTGTAGTCATGAAGACCTGAGTTCAAATCTGGCCTCAGATACTTACTATGTGCTGAGCAAGTTACTTAACCTCTGTTTGCCTCACTTTCCTCATATGTAAAATAGGAATAATAATAGCACCTACCTCCCAGGGTTGTTGAGAGCATCAAATGGGATAATATATGTAAAGAACCTAGCACAGTGCCTGGCACAAACTAGTCTCTATATAATTGTTAGCTATTATTATCATAGAACCTTCCCCTTCCATCTTCACATAATACTTTGTTTTGTAACTCTTTCTGTCACATTATAGATTTTAGCCCTCTCTCTGTTGCTGTCCATTTGACTGGAAGCTTCATGAGGGCAGGAATGGTGTTTCTTTTTCCACTTCTTTCTCTTCCCCTACAGCTAGCACAGTGCTCTGCACGCAGTAGGTACTTAATAAATATTTGTTGATTAAAGAGTAGTATTCTTCCTTTTAGTCATCAGTCACCTCAGATCAATTCCCCTGGGTCAGTTCCCTCCCCTCCCTCCAAGTTGTTTTATTTTCAAGCCAAACATTCTTTTTCCATCAATTGATTTTTGTATGGCATGGTCTCAGGGACATGCACCATCTTGGTCTCCTTTCTCTGGAAACACTCTGGCTTGTCAATGTCCTTCCTAAAAACATGACACCATAACTGAAAGCAGTGATCTCTCATCTCCTTTGTTCTGGGTGCCATTTTTCTTTTAAAGTTGTAGCCTAAGATCATATTAGTTTTTTTGGGGAGCTATCCTATCACACTTTTGAGTTCTATACAGCTTACAGTTCACTAAAACCCCCAGATCTTTTCTCACATGAACTGTTATATAATCATGCTTCCCTCAATCTGTACTTGTGAAGGTGATATTTTTTGAACTCAAGTGTAACACTTGACATTCATCACTATTAAATTCTGCAGTTTGAGTCAGAAAAATTAGGACGCTTTCAAGTCTTTTTTGTAAGAGTATGTTTTGCTTTTGTGCTTGTCTTGGAGTATGTGGACAACAGCATTCATTGCTAGCAAAGCAAGTTACTTGCTTTTCTAGTAACCACTCAGGAATGTGCACTTAACAAGGTTTTCATGTTTAAGTTGCTGGGTTGGGGGTAAAGTTTGAATCCGTTTGTGCCGTGGTAACAACTACCATACGCCCACTTGTCTCTGGTAGTACCAGTTTCATAACTGGCAGAAGGGTTTAGGGCCAAGATGGGCAATTTCTCTAGTGTATGTAAGCAATGCTGCCATCTAGTGAGATCGGGATACTTAACATACCAGAGAGGAACAGCATTTTAACAGGCGAAATGCTGAAAATCCCCTTCTCAGATAAAATCTGTATTCCATATGAACAGGAAAAAACATGAGTCTTTCATTTGATAATAGGGTAGTTTGAACTTATATGAAATTAAAAATTACATTTTCTCCTTTAGGAGTATGTTTCTTTCCCTATCACCCACCTTGATTATAGAATCACAAAATCTCTGAATTTGAAAGAACTTTAGAGGTCCCTATCTAGTCTAACCCTTACCTGAATAGGAATCCTCTTCACAATATTCCTGACAAGTACTCTTTCAGCCTCCTCTTGAAAACCTGTGATAGAATACCCATTATCTCCCAAGGTCACCTATTCCAATTTGAGGGAACACTAATTATTAGGGATTTTCCCTTACATTTACATGAAGTCTACCTCTCTGCAGCTTTCACCCCATGAATTCTCATTCTGAAATCTGGGCCCATCGGAGCAACTGTAATTCTTCCTCTACATAATAACTCTTCAACTCCTTGAAGACCTTCCTCCTCTCCTGTCCCCCTCCCCTTGAGTTGTTTTATTTTCAAGCCAAACATCCTTTTTCCTTCAATTGATTTTTGTATGGCATGGTCCAGGGCCATGTACCATCTTGGTCTCCCTTTTCTGGAAACTCTCTGGCTTGTCAATGTCCTTCCTAAAAACATGACATCTATAATTGAAAACAGTGATCTCTCATCTCCTTTGTTCTGGATGCCATTTTCTCTTAAAGATGTAGCCTGAGATCATATTAGCTTTTTGGGGGGCTATCTTGTTACATTTTTGAGTTATATAGAGCTCAGAGTTCATGAAAACCCCCAGATCTTTTTTCACATGAACTGTTATATAGTCATGCTTCCCTCAATCTGTACTTGTGAAGTTGATATTTTTTGAACTCAGGTGCTCAAGTGTAACACTTGACATTCATCTCTATTAAATTTCATTTTCTTAGATGTGGCCTATTGTTCTAGTCTGTTGAAATATTTTTATTTTTATTCCATTTAATATTGATTTTTTTCCATCCCAAGCATTTTCCAAGTTGTTTTTTTCCCCTGCAAATAGCATAGTTGTTTTTTTAAAATCATAATTAAGAATTGGCTTTAACTGGAGATATAACTTAAGGCCCCCAAGCAAATCTTTGAGAAAAGAATCTCTTACTTTTTGACCCTCACTGGAGACGAGATACCCATTTTTTCCAGTGGTTTTCTATCAGTTCAGGGCAAGCCTGAGTAATCCTTGATAGTTGGAAAAATATTTCATTGGCATAGGTATTTCCCCTAACTGTGTTGATTATAATCCTTCTCCACATTTAATAAGTTGTTTTAAGTGAAAAATTCATCACCTCATGCCCTTTCCTAATGAACCTCTCTCTGCTCAACTAAGCCAGGAATTAGGTAGTAGACACATGATCTATCACTGGACCCATATTTGAGTCCTTTCCAGCTTGGTAAGTTCTATCAGAATTTCCTGACTTTGAGAACCTCTCTGACATTATGGTACATTAGAGTAAGACATTAATTTCAGTGAGGCAAGACTGAATCACAGTCGGATGGCAAGAAGCTGTTTGTGAATATTGTTTTCCTTGTAATGCTTACTTCACTTCACTTGTTTATATATGTCTTTCCATGTTTTTCCATCTTTTCCAAAGTTTTTTTTTAGACCTCATCCTTCTCTGTCTCTGCTACATTTGACACTGTTGATCACCCTCTTGGTCCTGAATATTCTCTCCTTTCTGTGGACTTTCATGACATTACTCTCTCCTGGTTATCCCCTTACCATATGACTTCTCCTTCTCAGTCTCTTTTCCTCATTCATTATCCATTTCACATTCTCCACTGTGGGTGCTTCCCAAGGTTCAGTTGAAGGCTGTCAACTCTTGTTACCCTCTCCCAGTGACTTTATCAACTCCAGTGGGTTTGTCACCCTCCCTCTTTTCTGTGTTGATGACCACCAGATCTGTATATCCAGCCCCAGTCTCATCTCTGAACTTCAGTTTTAAATCACCAATTGCCTATTGGACATTTCAAACTAGATGTCCCAGAGACCCTTTGAATTCAATATATCTTAAAATAAAGTTCATTATCTCCCCCCCCCCCCCCATAACCCAATACTCTCCTAAATTTCCCTATATCTATCTAAGGAGCCATCATTCTTCTAGTCTGCCAGGTTCATAACCTTAAATTATTCTTGTCTCCTTGCTTTCCCTCACCCCATATATCTATTCATTTGCCAAACCTTGTAGTTTCTACCCCAGTCAATAAACATTTTTAAAGCATCTGTTATATGCCAGGTACTGCTAAGCATTGGGGGTACCAGTATGAAACAAAAAGACATCCCCTGCCCTTGAGGAGCTTCCAGTCTAGCTTAGGCCTTAGTTTAGGCCGTCATTGTGTCTCTTCTAGATGATTGCAATGGTCTCCTAGTTAGTTGGTCTCTTTACCTCATCTCTCCTCAATTCATCCCGTCCTCCATATTGCTGCCAAAGTGGTTTCTTTTAAGTCCGGATCCTTATATGGCTCTTCTACCCAATAAGACTTCTTTACTCAATCAAATCCAATGACTGCTTTCTGCCCTTAGCATCAAATCTAAACTCCTCTATTTAGCTTTTAAAGCCCTTTCACACCTTGTCTCAACCCATCTTTCCAGTCTCATTGTACGTTACCCCCCTCCTGAATCCTGCAGTCTAGCTGAATCCACCTTCTTGTTGTTTCTCACTCATGACATGACATCTCCCAGATCCATGCCTTTGCATGGGCTGCCCTCTCTCCAGGAATTCACCTCCTTCTCACCTTCCTCTTGGAATCTCTTTCTTCTTTCAAGACTCGGCTCAAGCACCATGTCCTTTAGGAGCCTTTCCTGATCCCTTGAACTACTGGCATCCTCCCTCTCAAACTATTTACTGCTAAATTTGTATTTATCTCCTTTGCATTTATTCACACTTATCCTTTTTATATTCTGTATAAACACGTGTATGTTCATATACATATGTATGTATATGTATACATATATACACATGTATACACATGTCTATGTCTGCATGCACTAATAGGTATATGTATATATTTATACATGCATATGTATGGAGGATACATATATACACACATGTACTTATATTTGAGAATGTAAGCTTTGTAGGCTCCTTAAGAGTAGAGATTGTTTCATTAATTGCATTTGTATTTCCAGTGCCCAGCACAGTGCCTGGCATATAATAAGTGCTTATTAGATACTTGTTGATTGATCGACTTTCTCTTCATATTTATGATTTTTTGCATTGTAATAATATCCTATAGCAGAGGTTGCCAACCATGACTAATCCTTTTATATTTTTATGTAAAAGTCATTCTTAGCTTGCAGGCTGTACAAAAAACAGGTGGCATGCTGGATTTGGCCTTGGTTTGCCAATTCTTGTTCTATGGTGTTTATATACTGTAATCTGATTAGCCATTCCCTGAGTGATGGGCACCTACTTTTTGTTTTTTTGTTTTGTTTTGTTTTTGGATTTTTTTGCAAATACAAGTACTTTAGCTAGCTGTTTGGAGCGCATTGTCTCATCAAATACATATCAAGAGCGTTTGGGGGGAAGGAGAAGGAAGGTTTGAATCGCATCAGGAATTCTGTCTTGTGGGTCAGCCATGTGGTGCGGTGCTGGACTTGATGTTAGCAATACCTGAGTTCAAATCCTACCTCAGACACATGCTAGTTGTGTGTCCCTGGGCAATTCATTTAATCTCTCAGCCTCAGTTTCCTCATCTGAATAATAGAGATGATAATAGAACCTACCTTGCAGGGTCATTGTGGGGATCAAATGAGATACTATTTGTAAAAAGTACTTAGGTATAGTGCCCTATAGTAGGCACTATATAAATGTCTATTTAAATGAGATACTACTTGTAAAAAGTACTTAGGTACAGTGCCCTATAGTAGGCGCTATATACTTGCCTCTTCCTTCCATCCCTCGCCTCCTGTTTGGCTATCAGGCATACATTTCCAGGCTCTTAGTTAATTTTTAGCTTGTTCTGTTTTGTCTTCCTTCTGGAGTACTAATATAGACATTTATCTCAGTAGAAACAAGGAACCAAGCAGAGGAATCTCCTTGAAGTAGAAAAATAGTGGTGAAACTTGCATTCTTAAAACAGGCATCTGTGAGCCAGATCGTAGCAGATCCTCGGATTTAGTTGAAAGAAGAGTTCTTTACAGCTCTCTGCTTTGTTCATGATCCAAAAGGTCCCTCACCAGCCAACCACATAGGACAACTGAGCTCATGATGTGGGAAGCATTTTTATTGAAGACATTGGGTTGGTTTTTTTTTTTCCTCCTGCTTTAAGAAGGAATTGAAAGCAATCAAAGCCCACTTCATAATACTATACATCCTCAAGCACCTGGAGGTCTCTCTTGTGTAAGAAGAATTAGACAGTAGGCAGCCTAGTTCAGTGGGAAGAGTCCTGGTTCTGGATCCAGAGGAGAAAGGCTCAAATACTACCCCCGGCACTACTTCTGTAACCTTTGGAAAATTACTTAACCTCCGCGACTTCCCTGGATGATGCGGGAGGTTGGACCAGGTGATCTTTAAAGTCACTTCTGCAGCTATGATCCTATGATCCTAGGTGTTTAGGAAGGATTAACCACCTTGCTGAGTTAAATTTGATCACAAACTCCCACTGAAGTTCTAATCTCAGGGTTTTTTGGAGCTGGTGCTTCAGAAGCAACAACTGTTTTCGGAGCCCATTAGAACTGAAGAGTAACAAAGCAGAGAGAGAAATAATCAGCTTTGTTAAGTGAGCAGTAATAATAACAAGAATGTTGATAATGATAAATAAATTTATATAGCACTTACTATGTGCCAAGCACTGTTAAATGCTTTATACATATTATCTAATTTGATGCTCACAACAACCCTGAGTAGTAGGTGCTATTATTATTGCCATTTGACAAATGAGGAAACTGAGGCAGACAGAGGCCTAAGTGCCTTATCCAGGGTTACACAGTCACTAAATATCTAAGGCTGGATTTGGATTCAGGCTTTTTAACTCGAGTTCAGGTACTCTATCCACTGTGCCTTCTAGCTATCCCAAGGCCACTTGTAAGCTGTGAAAACAATGTAGGAGGCAAGAAAAAAAGATATACAGTAGCGTCCCCCAGCACAAGTGGGGTATTATTTATTTTGTCATTGTTTTAGAGCATCTGCTAATTTGTAAACAGAAACCCAAATCTGACACTCAGTGGGGAGGTTTATTATTTGGTATGTGTACATATTCCTGGGGCAGCTAGGTGGTGCAGTGGATAGAGTGCCAGGCCCAGAGTCAGAAGACTTATCTTCCTGAGTTCAAATACTAGCTGTGTGATCCTAGGCAAGTCACGTAACCCTGTTTGCCTCAGTTTCCTCATCTGTAAAATGAGCTGGAGAAGGAAATGGCAAACTTCTTCAGTATCTTTGCCAGGAAAACCCCAAATGGGGTCACAAAGAGCTGGACATTACTGAACAACAAAACATTCCTGAGCAGCATTTTGGACAGACATTCAGAGAACATTTTGGGGGGGGGGACCTTGAAATGACATTAAATTTCGAGTTAATGTGGAGACTGTAAAGTAATACCATTGGGAAAAATGGTGAGAGCCATTCCCAATTGACAGTCAATAAACATTTATTAAGTGCCTACTATGTGCTGGGTACTGTGCTAGGTACAAAAAGGCAAATACTAGCTCATAGGTTGAGAGTTGACAGGGACCTTAGAGGCACCTAGTACCGCACCCATATTTTATAGATGAGAAATCTTAAGCCCAGAGAAGTGAAATGACCTATTAAGAGTCAGAAATGAGATTTGAAACAAAGACCTTTGGTTCCCACTGTGCCATATTTATCCCTTCTGTGACCAGGAACATTTTCCTCATCTATAATATTGGAATATTATAACTCATACCACCTGTTCTCTTGGAAAGCCTGGTGAGTGTAAACTTTCTTGATCACTGAAAATTAGACTTTCCTCTCCTGCTCCCTTTCTTGTCATTACTCTCATCTCTGTCCGGTACTGGTTCCTCTTCCAAGGTACCCATCTCTCCTTGGAACTGTTCTCTTTTAGCGCTGTTAATAAGGAATCTCATCTGCCCCATTTAAGGTTCAGAGCCAACACCTGCACAGAAGGCTCCGTGCCATAATTCTGTACTGTAGTTAATGTTGCTGCTTTTTAACGTTGGTCAACAAATCTTTCAAGACATGTGTCCTAGCAATAGCTTATTCTTTAATAGTATGCTTATTGAGGCCTGGATTTTATCTGACTCCCAACATGGAAAGTTGGTGTTATAGAAACATGCTTCCTTGGTTTTTTAAATTTGTTTTTGTTTTTGTTACACGCTCAACTTCTGATAATTTCAAGTCTAGATAATCTACTTAGTAAATCTTTCTTGTCCTCTTCCCTTGGCTACCAGCCTTGAACACATTTGCATCACTATGAATAGGTAGGCCAGGAAATTAAAGGAGTTGAAATAGGAACCCACTCTTTGTGTCCTTAGCAGCTCCAGGAAAAAGGTTTGTTTAGGAAGGAGGAGAGTTTTGAAAATTCACTTATCAAAATTGGCAAATGTCCCTTGTCTTCATTTTCATGCCCGTGTAACTACTAACACAGCTACATGCTCTGCAGAAGATGAAAGAAGAAAAGGTTTGGGGTAAGTACCGCACAATAATAACAGTAAATATTCATGAAATGTCTGGTAAAGTCCCCATAGCACAAAGCTTTATGTCCACAGGAAGGTAATGGGATAATAAAGGTCCTCAAGATCATGCCATATGAGGATGGGTTCAAGGAACTAGGAATGTTTAGCCAAGAAAAGAAAAGACCCTGAGGGGATATGATGGCTGCCTTCAAATGGATTAAGCTTCTTTTGCTTTGTCTTTAAGGGAAGAACTAGGAGTAATGGGTAAAAGGAGCAAATTTAAGCTTAATGTAAGAAAAACTTCCCAACCGTAGGAACTCTACAGAAGTAGAATGAGCAGCATTAGGGTGGGGGTGGGGTGGAGGGGCCATACTCACTGGGGATCTTCAGGCAAAGACTAGATGACTTCTGGTTGGGCATATTGTAAGGGAATGTTCATTTGGTATACTTTAGACTAGATGGCCTTTGAGGCACCTTTCTATTTTGAGATTCTGGGATTTGGTAATAATAATTGTTGTACATACTTACAGCATGTTATGTTTATCATAAACATTATGTTTGGAACCTCCATTAACTGCACAAAATGACATATCTTCAATATTTCCAGACTATAGTCTGGAAATCCCAGTTCTCAGTGCATTAGTTTAGCAGTAAGAATTAGGGGATTGGTGGGGGTGGGGGTAGAGTCATTTGAAATAAGACATGGATGTCATTTGTCTTATTAATCTTGTCTTATGAATGGCTGCTCCTGGAACTCACATTGTACGTATGTCATTCCATTCAATCTGATAAACATTTATCAAATATCTATCACGTGCAGACGCTAGAAATGAGACGCAACACTGTCCCTGTTAGCCAGAAGCTTACGGTCTGATATTGTAGCAAGTAACATACGAGGACCAGCTGTTCTTTCATAGTGCTTTCATAAAAATGGAATTTTTTTTCAGGAGCAAGGAAATGTTTATGTTTGGACATAAAAAAAATGAAGCAGTAAATGCCTTTCTATTCACTCATTCATTTCTTCATTCATTCATTCATTCAAAGAGTAGATAGGAGGTAGTAGACTTGTTGCCTGAGCACAAGGGTATCACTAAGAGGAAATGTACAGAGCTGTATAAGACAGAGAATTTGATTCAGAAGTTCCAAGGTTTCAGAATAGAAGGGAGTGGATCTCACAGATGGTTCTAGAGTTCAGATTCCATCTTTGATGCTTCCTACCTGTGCGAGCTAGAGGTCAGTTAGTTTACCTATCTGGACTTCACGTTTCTCATCAGTTAACACTAGGGGGCTGGACTCTGGCTTCTGATGCCTCTCCTAGTATTCAATTTATGAGCTCAAGACTGAGTAGATTCCCATGCTTTGTAGTCATTACTTAATCCTATAGAAAACTTTCCCATTGTCAGTCCTCTCCCTTATCTGATCAGAGAGGTGTTCCCCACCCCTGCCTAGGGTATGGTAGTTGTGTTGGCTGTCTTAACTTAGCTGAATCTTCCGTTTTCAGTGAAAACATAGCTCCTCCCTTCTAGGTAGACTTAATCTTAAAATATCTGGAATACATTTATAATACATACATGAGCCGTTTTATAGGAAGATAAGATTAACCCTAGTGATTTTCTCCTACGTTACACTCTTACACTCTTACACTGTTACTCCTACTTCTGGTCTACTGGCTATTATCCTTTTTCTTTTTTTTTTCCAAGACCGAGCATGTGTTAACAATTTAGCCCCAAGGTCTCCAAGGTAGTGTTTGTGTTCATTTATAATCAGAGTTGTTTTACATTCCTGAAAGCATGAACATGGTTTCAAACTTGGAACTTCACAATTAATTTACACAGGTCAGCCTCCCTTCCTCTTTCCCCTTCCCTCCCCCCTGTTTCCCAGAATCTTTTGTGCAAACTGTTAAGGAATATCAGCACTTTCATGTATTCAACAAAATACCCAAATTCATCAGGGAAGCTCATGGGATAAGAGTTCTCTTTCAGATGAATAGTCACACACTGTTGCAGGTAAAGGGTAGATAGGTGGTGCAGGGGATAGAGCACCAGGTCTGGAGTCAGGAGGCCTGAGTTTAAATGTGGCCCTGGACGTTGACTAGCTGTGTGACCCTAGGCAAGTCGCTTAATCCTGTTTGCCTCAGTTTCCTCTTCTGTAAAATGATCTAAAGAAGGAAATGGCAAATCATTCCAATATCTTTGCCAAGAAAACCCCAAATGGGGTCACGAAGAGTCAGACTTCACTGAAAACAACTGAACAACAATGGCATTGCATGTAAATAGTATTGCTAGGATTAGATAGTCTTTTCAGTAAAGTTGTGGCAGAAAATAGTTCTTTCTGAAGCATGAGTTGAGATGTGTCCCTCCTCTGCTGAAAAACCTTTGCTGACTTCCCATTGCTAATGGACTGAAGTCATAGGATCATTGAGGTATCCTGGAGCCAGCTTATAAGCAGCTCGGGAGAGCCAAGTGTTAAATCTTCAGAATGAGCGCTTATACCTTGGAAATGGACACATGCTACAAATCAGGGCTTGATTTGTTGTTTTGTTGATTGTCTAGACTTAAAGTGACAAAGAAAATATTAATGATGCATATTAAACTTAAATGTGTGTCCTGGGAACAATTTCTTTTCCAGTAAGCTGGTTGTTAAATGTTTTCCAGCAGAACTCTTAAAGGGATCTTAGTGATTATTGAGTCCTCCAACCTCTGAGATTCTCTGATTCTATTTGCATGTTTCAGTCTATTCATGGAAAGTCATCTTGAAAACAATGATTAGATTATTGTTGTAATTATAGAATTTTCCAGTAATTTGCTACAGGTGAGGCTCTAGAAAGCTCCATTAAGATTCTCAGATCTGGAAAGACTGAGGAAGGACTAAGTCACAGAATAGATTCTCAAGTGCTACTCTCAGACTGGCTTTGCCAGATATGGAAGAAGTCATCATCAGAAGGTCAGTCACTAGGCGATGATTTCTTTTTTGTCTGTGGCAGCCTGTGATCTGTGCTTATCCAGTCTCTACCACTGATGTTCCAAAGCTTTGCACATATTTACTGAAGTGCTTCCAGATCTGTGGGTTCATTTCTATAGGTAGTTAGGCTCTCAACTATCGTAGGTAGGGGCTGCTCTCTGCCATAGACCGTCACGATCCTTGTGGTTGTTCATTTGTACTACACAGGTAGATTTCTTGAAAACTTGAGATCACTTTCACACCATGATGGTGCCTTGAAGGAGGACTTTAGTAGAATTTCTTGCACATAAGACTGTGGTAGAATACCTTACACAATATTTAATAATTGTTCAAAGTTTGTTCAATTGGATTGACAGCGCAAGCAAAGTAACTTAAAAATGGTGCAGCAGATTGAGTCTGGGACCTGGAATCAAAAAGACCTGAATTTGAATCCTGCCTCAGGCATTTTTCTAGCTGTGTGACCCAGGGCAAGTCACTTAATCATTCTGTGCCTTTTACAAGATGGAGATAATAATATACTTAACTTTACAGAATTAATTTGAGGATCAAATGAGAAAATATAAGTAAAGAGTTTTGTAAATCTTGAAGCACTGCATAAAAAGCTATTATTATTATTATTATTGTCAAATGAGTTTTCTGCCTGAGTAAGGTACATTTAGATAATCTCTGAGGTTCCTTTGAGTTCTTGGGTTCTATCATTAGTGGAAAAGTCACCAACAGATCAAATTATCTGACTGAACTTTCTTTCCCCTTTTATCTGTTCTCTTTTATAAAATCTGTGTGATCAGGGATGATTTTGGGTGGCTATTCACTAAGCACCACACCCATTCAAGCCCTGCTCTGTTTCCCTCCCCTTCCACCCCCACAGTAAGCCTCTAACACAGCATTATACACCATAGGCATTCAAATCAACTCACTGTTGAACTTTGGGAGAGACTAATGGCTTATTTACAGAAAGTTACTGGTAATTAGGCCTAAGGTCATAAGGTGCCAGATGACCTCAATACATACACTGGAGTGATCTATCGAGTGTATGTGTATGTGCGCTTTGACACACACATACACTAATTGGCTAATTTTATCTGACTTTTTGAACTTCTAGTCTAGTCATAACCATAACTCCTAATACAATCAATAGGGGAAGCTGAATTCCATTGTAATTGTAGTTTTTAAAAAATAATGACTCAAGTATGTTTTGATTGAAGATGACAGCTTCATGCCTGCTTTCATGATGCTAGAATCATTATTTTTCCAATCATGATACCTCATTGACTAGTGTGTACAAGATGTATCTTGTCCTTATATCCCTTTTTTTTTCCCACTTACCCAGTTATAGGAGCCGTGGATTAGAAAGAGTTTATGATACTTCTGTGAGAGCTCCTATTTCTCCATTGTAATACGAGCCCATAATGTCCAGAATTCTAGCAAAATTAATCCTATTACTTAGTTAGAAAGTCATTAGAAAATGGATAAAAAGACCGTAAGCCTTCTGGCCCCAGTTTACACAGACTTTTACCTCTGCTGGCCAGCAATGACTACCACTATACTAGAACCCACTGAAAGGGTATGGGAAACAAAATGTAGAATAGTCAGGTTTATGATAAGTGGTACTAGATTTTCATAAGTGATGCACACATTAATCAATTTCATCATTTTATAGTTGAACATTTCCATGTTTCTCATGCTTGTTTGCTCTTGGGATCTATAATTCAATACTTAAAAGGGTCTATGATTTCACTGGTATGGAAATTTTCTCCATCATGGTAGACCACAATTCTCCTATGCCTTCATGTTTTTTAGGGTTTCTATGGCCACACAAAAAAAAATTGTCACCTGCTGGCCTTTCTGTCACCATGCCCATTCTTTTTTCTTTTTCTTTTTTTAGTGACTTGTCAGAGTCAGATCCTGCTGGTATAGCTATAGCTTCTTACAACCCAGGGTCATTTCCACTGTTCCTACTTCTTATGCTGCCAATGATAGAGAGTTTTGCTTCTAAAATTATCGGTGTGGTGAGAGACAGATAGCGTTGAATTAATTCTCCTTTATCTGTGGTTGTTTGAGGTAGGGAAGAGTGGTGTACCTCAGAGCTGAGCCCAGGACACATTACTTCTTGGATTCACCTGCATAGCCCCAGCCTCAAATTAACAGCTTACACAAATACAGAGAATAAACCCACAGATCCAGCCAATGGCAGACTATGCGCTGGCTAAGTCCTCTATGTGACCTGAGAGTGTTGTTGTTGAGTTGTGGCTGACTCTTTGTAATCCCGGGGTTTTCTCTGCAAAGAGACTGGAGTGGTTTGCCACTTCCTTCTCCAGCTCGTTTCGTAGATGAGGAGGAAACTGAGGCAAACATGCTAAGTGACTTGCCCAGGGTCACACAGATAGTCAGGGTCTGAGGCTGGATTTGAACTCATGAAGATGAGTCTTCCTGATTCCAAGCCCCCAGTGCTCTGTCCACTAAATGAATGAATGAAAAAGCATTTATTAAACACTTATGTACCAAGCACTGTGCTAAGGGTTGGGAATGCAAATATGAACATGTATGGTCATACTTACTATCTCTGTGACCTCAGTAAATCACTCTCTGTGCCTCAATTTCCTCATTTATAAAATGAAGATAAGATAAAACCTACCTCTTAGAGTTGTTGTGAGGATAAAATGAGATATTTGTAAAGTGCTTTGTGAACCTTAAAGCACTATATAAATGCTATAGGAGAATGGTAGCCAGGAAAGGGTATTTTGGTTTGAAAAGTTACAGGGGTGGTGAGTGGAGCCATAGGGGAATAGATCGACACACCCTTTCTAGTAGCAGTGGCAGCACTGACTTAATTATGATTCCAGTACCACAAAAGGGCAAGGAAATTGAGGCAAGGGCATCAGGGTATCTGGGGAGAATTGTGGCTCTGGGGAGTAAGAAGGGTGGCTGGGGAATCAGATGAAACATTGGCTAGCTATGTTGAACTGTGTGAGCTACTCACCAGTCGGGACAGTTGGGTCCCAGGGTGAGAGTTCTGAGCCGAAATGGTCAGGTGCCCTGTGGCACAGTCTCTGGTTTAGGGGCAAGGTGGTTGGTGAGGCGATAACAGTTGACATTTTTATTGTACTTGTAATATTTACAAAGCAATTGCTTTCCAATAACCCCATGAAGCAGCTAGTGCAAATATTATCGCCCGCATTTTACAGGTAAGAAGGATCAGTTTGGGAGAGGGTCACTTACTCCAGTTTCATCACTTTTTCCACTGTACCATGATGATGATTTGTTACTTCTTTTCATGAGCACAAGCTGTTTTTTAGGTGTCAGGGACCTGTGGCTTTCTGGAGTTTCTGAGGTTGACAAGGAGCCTGGACTTAGCTGGATGGTGGGCACTGTGTCAGTATGACAGATAGAATGTTCACCTGTTACCTTGGGCAAGTCGTTTAACCTGGAACTTGTTTCTTCATCAGTTAATTGAGAGTTTTGGACTAGAAGGCCTTAGGTATCTTCCCCCGCTATGATTTTGTGCTACTCAGAAGGTCCTCAAGTGTGGCTCTTTGGCTGAATCTGAATTTCACAGAACAAATTTCCTAAGTAAAAGGATTTGTTCTATAAAACTTGGACTCAGTCAAAAGGCCACACCCAAGGACCTAGAAGGCCACGTGTGGCCTTGAGGTCACAGGTTCCCCACCCTTGAGACTCTGGAGCCATCTTCTTGCTCTTTGCATCAGAGAACACCTGTCTGACTCTAGACCTCTAAAATCTTACAGGTGTCCTTTTGAATTGCCCTAGACAGAATAGATAGTCGGGAAACCTTGTTTTCCACTCACAGTGACAGGAACAGAATGGTTTTCAGCATTCCTAATAAAACTGCTTTTCTTTTTTGTCAACCCACATGAAAGACAGCTATTGATAAGGTTAACAATGAGCAATATTATCTGTATAAACTAAGAAGGATACTTCCAACTATTCTGGACCAGTTCCCATTCCTGTAAGCAGTAGAGAAACGTTCTAAACACATGTAATGGTAATCTCTATTTTTATACTATTGATTTACATATATAATAAGTGGTTGACCTCATAGCAGTAAGTCAGAGGTACATCTGTATGGTAGCCACATAGCACAGAGAATGTATTTGCTTTTAGACATATGCTATTCAGTCAACTTAGGTAGCATTCTTTCTCTTATATGATATACATCTATATCAATGTAGCTATAGCTATATTTATACCTATATTTATCTATATGATTTTTATATTATCTGTTATTTATTAATTTATTTGTATAATCAATTACAATGTTTATCCATATCATTTACCTATATTTATACCTATATTTATCTATATTTATTGTATTCATATAGCTATAAATATATCTCTGTATCTCAGACTCTCTGTCTTTACCACACTGCCCTTTAATACACATGAACATACATATGCGTAAACACACATGTGCATGTGTGTGAGATAGCCTCATAATGAAGGAGATTTGGGTTCATGTCCTGCCTCTGGCACATGTTGGCTATGGGATCCTGGGCAAGTCACTTATGCTCTAGGCAACTCTGAGACATAAGTTGCAGAGAAGGTATTAACCTCAATTTTTAAAAATTTTATTTATTTTATTATGAACTTAAGAAATAAAACAAACATTTCCATAACATAGTAGAACAGAAAAAAGATGAGTGTAAATGAAACTGCAAATCTGTTATGTACAACTTGCTATTTTAAAAAAATATATAATAAAGTTATCATGCAGCTTTCTTTTTTTCCCCTTTTTTTCTCCCCCTTCCCATCCTGGAGACAGCTATCATTAGACACAAATATTCTCTCTCTCTCTGTCTGTCTCTCTCTCTATTTCTCTCTCTCTCTCCCCCCTGTATCCATAATATATATATGTATGTGTGTATACACACACATACACACACACACACACACACACACGCACCATTCTATACATACTTCTGTTTATCAGTTCTTTTTCTAGATGTAGGTAGTGTCTTCCTTCCCAGATCCTTTGTACTTAAGTTTAATTTAAATATTATTAAATTAATTAATTAATTAAAATATTATTTAAATAATAATAATAGACAAAATGACTTATTCGCTGAAAGTTGTTCTTAAAACAAGATCGCTGTTACTGCATACGATGTTCTCTTGGTTCTGCTCATTTCGCTCTTCATTATCTCCAGGGAAAGGAAAGACATGTTTTTCTAAAATCAATGAGCTCATCATTTCTTATAGTAAAGTAGTATTCCGTCATGATCATATACCGCAACTTGTTCAGCCGTTCCCAACCCGAATTTGCAAAGGGATTTTATTTACCTGAGATTTGCCTGTATTATATCAATGAAATTTTTAACAAGCCCACTCCATGTACACATAATTATATATATATATGTATAGTAGGGATTCATTTTGCGTATGAGCAAGACTCCGTGGCTGCTGAGGTCCTTCCAACTCTCAAATTTTATTACACACACACACACACACACACACACAATCATTCTTTTCCCTCCGTCGTGTACCCTCTCATGGTAGAAATGATGGTAAACTACCTCTGAGAGATCGGTGTCTATTTTCCATTCTTCACTGGGAAATAAGACACTGCCACTCTTGCCGTTCTTCTGACCTTTAAATTGTTCGTCTCAGACTGTCTCTCTTATATAAGTCTCTTAGATACATTGATGAAGTTTGAGAAGAGAAGGAACACAATTGATAGCCTGCCTTTGCTGCCTGGGCCATCATTAGGTGTTTTGCAAGAGGTTGGTATGGTGTGGCATGGTTAGCCATGAGCATGGATGAGATTAGTCCTCTCTCAACTTTGGGTAGCTACAAGCTGTGTTTTGCCTTTTATATACCGTTTGTCACCTACTTGACTATTACCTGAGAACGTGGAGGAATCTAGGAGAATAGAGGGCAGTGGCTTCTTGTATTTGGAAGGATTTGTCCCTTCAGGTTGTACTTGATTTGATATGGGTAAGAAAGCTTATTGTGTATAGATATAACTCTCTCTCAAAGAAGGGAGGAGGGGATGGTAGAGGTGAGATGCTCTTACCATCAAGTACTTTATAATAATTTGAGGCACATTTCTAAACACCTTTAAAACCTTCATGCCGAGTTAGGATTAGAAGAAGGCAAGTAGGCAGCCACCTAAGGTTGTTCAAGCTGGAGGGGAGCTTTGAGATCCAGTTCAAACCTCCCTAGTACAGATAAGGATACTTAAGTCCAGAGAGAAAATGATTTGTTCGCCATCACACAAAAAGGTTATGGAGGAGCTGGGAGTGGACCCCAGGTCTCTTGGTGCCCAGTCCCATGTTCCCTCTGTTTTAGCCCCTAGACTCTTTGAGCAGGATAACAGGCATTGGGAACACTGATGGTAGGGAAAAGGGAGCTGGAGAAAAGGGCATAGGATGCAGGGGGACTTACATGTTACCTTTGCTAAATGCATATATTGTTAACACCAGAAAATACCTCTCTCCCTGGATCATAACTATTCATTTTATGATAAGTGAAGTTGCTCTTGTTGTAGTCCTGGCTAAAAAGACTCCAGGGGACTCACAATGGGACCAGTTATCAAACCTTGCCAAGGTCAGTAAATACCTCATCATTGGTTCTGCTGGCAGGTATATATTCACACACACACACACAGCCACAGTTCTCCTCTCAGAGAGTGAGGGATGGAGATCTTAAAGGAAAGAGTCACTGTGTTTATAACCTGAACTGACTGTCAAAAAAACCCCAAGCCCCACAAAGTATGGTGTACCTTATGTCTGAATTAAGGAATCAGCTACATTTGGACCTCATGGCTCCCTTTCTTCCTATCCCTACCTATAACTGAAGTAGTCATTTCTTTCTGGAAGAAACATTCAAGTCATTTGCATACATTTGGCTTCGTTGCTTATAGTTTGAATGAATACAACTTAATGAAAATGTTAGTTGACAATCTCGGAAGAGGGCTGGTTCCTGGATTCCAATCTCCCCTTTGACATTTTCACACTACTGTTTTGAATTTGGGCAAGTTAACTTCCTGAGCCTCAAGGTTTTCTCATAGATAAAATGGGGAGATTGGACCAGATGTCACTTAGTAATTTGTTGGCACTGTGCTTGGCACACAGAAGGCATATTTACTAAGCACCTACTGTGTACCAGGTACATAAGCACTGACTATAGATATATTTTTTATTATTTACTATAGATACTTTTTTCAATTTCATCAATTTAGAAACAGATAAGCATTCTTTGTAATTTATACTGATATTTCCTGGGGGCAATTGACTTGCTAGGTAATGCTCTTTCCCAAACTGCCTTGTATTTAACTATTTTGTGTTTGTGTGCATTTATTTTCTATTTATACTTTATACACTTATAAGCTCCATGTGTTTACAGATTGTTTCATTCACTGTTATTTGTACCTCCAGCACCTAGCATAGAGGCTGGCACATAAATAGGTGAATAAGAAATTATTGATTGATCAATGGACTTGAGTCCTGGTCTTTCTGATGTCAAGGCTCATCTTTTATTTAGTAGGTTAGGCTGCTTCTATATCATCTACAGATAAGTGTAAGGCTTAAAATCAAGGTACTATTGACCTAGCTGAGAGAAGCAAGCACTGAAGATTTCTTTCCTAATATTGATAGACAATAAATGAATTGAGTAGGATGATGGATAGTGAGTGACAAATACTGTTTTAGTTTTCCTCAGCTCTTCATTTAATTTTTCCATCTGTGTTCCTATTTGGAACCTGGATGTCTATGAAAATAGACACTCTCCACTTCCAGAAATGCTGGGGTGTGTGCGTGTGTGTGTGTGTGTGTGTGTGTGTGGGTGGGTGTGTGGGTGTGGGTGTAGGTGTAGGTGTGGGTGTGTGTGAATTTTCTTCCAAGATGACCATCCTGTAATCTCTTAAATGAAGCTGTGTTGTTTCAAGTAAAGCAACCAGACAGGTCCTGTAAATAGAAAACACTGTTTCTGGAAACGGTACAAGCTCCTTGTTGTACCTACAGCCTTTGGTATGATTCTGTTAGGTTCATTACAACTTGATTTTTCTTCTTTCAGATTTCTTTATGGGAAGTGTTATCTGCAGTATATCCTTAGTTATATACTTCAAAATAAATACTCATCTTCATGTTGTAAAACTTCAAGCTATCTATTCTAGTTCTGCAGGAGAGAGGCTTAGTTCCTCCACATGGAGAAGAGATTCTCCAGCTGCAATTAGGTGCTGAATTCACAAAAAATTCAATAGAACAGAACTGGAGGAGGATGTGGACATGTGAAAACAAAGTGATAAAACTCTTTAAAAATAAGCATATTAGAACTTATTATGTAAAAATTGATACAAAGCAGCAGACATTTATTATGTATCTGCTATGGTGAAAGGCACTGTACTTGGCTGCCCTCAAGGAGCTAACATTCTCAAGGGGTAAACAAATTACATAGTAGTTTCAGTAGTGAGAAATTAAAAGCTTGGGGTTGGCCAATAGATCAGGAAAGACTTCCTGTAGTAGAACCAAGCTGAGTTTTGAAGGAAGCTGGGGGCATTCTAAGAATCTGAACAAATGTGACCATTTTTAGAGGGGATCTGTAGGTTTATTTACCTGGTGCTTTCATGGCTAAAGGCAGTTCTAGAACTTCAGTGATGGAATTGCTGTCTATGCCTGCAGTACATTCTTTCATTCTTTGGAATGTTTTCTATGGTGGTCAGTATTCATTCTTTGATTCTTGGAAGCAGCCCAAAGTCATTTGGAAACAGTTCTGATGAAGAAAGTGAATGATTAAGCAGGGTTATACCATTTTTGGTCAAAAGAAAACTGGAAACAAAAGAGAAGGTGGAGCTAGAAAGTAATGGGTCTGCTTTTCCTGTCTGCCTCAAAGTGGTTTTAAAAGAATTCCAGAAAAGGTTTTGAACAGTGGTATCTTCTAGCCTCTCAAGGCAAAGGACTTGAAACTCATCTTGATGTATGACTTTCCATTGCTTTAAAAATCAGCCTGATTGCTTCATAGTCCCCCACCTCATGAGGCTCTGAGGTTCTGAGTGTGGGTGGCATGACTTTTGGTGTCTGGGCCTTTAAGGCTGGAGTCTGCCCCTTTGACCTCTGTGAATCCTAATTGGATTCCATAGATTCTAGAATCACCCAAGTCATTAGTGCAGTTATATTGTACAGTATGAATTTCAGCAGAGGTTAGTTGTGGGTTGGGGATGGCAAGGCCATGGAACAGGATGAAAGCTTAGCCCAGCTTTTGGGCTGCTAGGTGACATGGTGGATAGAGTATTGAGCCTGAAGTCAGGAAGACTCATTTTCCTGAGTTCAAATCTGGCCTCAGACACTTACTAGCTTTGTGACCCTGTGCAAGTCATTTAACCTCATTTGCCTCAGTTCCTCAAATGAGCTGAAGAAGGAAATGGCAAACCACTCCAGTATTTTTGCTAAGAAAACCCTAAATGGGGTCATGAAGAGTCCAACATGACTCAACCACCACCACAACAGAGATCTCTTCTCTAAATACAGTCTGGTTTCTGTTCTGGAGATAGCTCAGAAAGTGGATTGCTAAACCATTGGTCAAGAATCATTCCCTGCTCTGCTTGCTTCTCTTGTCCCCAAAGTAGAGCAGAACAGTAAGAATATTTAAAAGGTTCAGGGAAAGGACGTGAGAAGGTGGGCAAAACTAACTTGCTTCTGAGGAACCAACCCAATTGCAAAGTAGAGCTCCTGGATTGACTTTAGGAACCAAACTGCGATCCCAAGGCAGCTTGGTGAGCTCCCAAAGACCAGCAGTCAGGCATGGGTCTAGATTGAGAAGAGAGGTGGAGAAGGAAGGAAAGTACACAAAATTCTCTGCAATCTGTAGGCTAACTTGATTTATGCCTCTTGGCCACATTAGAGTTCTTCCTCTTTTTACCTTGCTTGACATTTGTTGATTAGTTTGATTGAATTTGTCTTATTCAACACATATTTATTGACCATCTACTCAGGGCACTTCTCTCAGTACTTTGAGGACAGATAAAGAATAAAGTATGAGTTTTGGTCTTCAAGAATCAAAGGATCATAGATTTAAAACTAAAAAGGACCTTCAAGGTCATCTAGCCCATCATTTTACAGATGAAAGAGCTGAAGACCAGATTAAGTGATGTAGGATCATAATCCTGTACATAGATTTATAGTTGGAAGGGACCTTAGAGACCATATAGTCCACCCTCCCCCTTTATTTTACCAATGTGGAAACTGAGGCTCTTCAGAAGTTAAATGAGTTGCTCATGGTCACACATATAGGAAGTGATGGAGGCAGCGTTTGAATTAACATCCTCTGACTTCAAAGTCAGTGTTCTTTTCACTTTACCATGCTGCCAAGATCACAGAGGGTGGTGGTTAAGTAGCAAATGCTAAACCCACAATGCTTATAGTTGAATTGAATCAAGGAGAGGTGTATGTCAATAACAATAATAGAGCACAAAACAGTAAGTGTTAGAGAAGAACAAATAACATGAGAGGGTGTTCAGAGGAGGGAGTAGGCACATTTGTTTTGGGGATATGGCAGAAACAGGATGTTGACATGGGAGACATTCTTACCAAGTCTATAGATGCCACAGAGCAAAGAGTGATAAACTGTAGGTTTGGTGTCAGACACAAGACTCAAAATAATCTTGATGGACTAGAATCTAGAGCTGAGAACATGAACACTAAATTTAACAGGCATACATGGACATCCTTGTCTATGTACAGAGACTGGGTTTGACAGCAGTATGGGGAAAAAAAGATCTGTAGTTTCCAGTTGACCACAGATTTAATAGGATCCAACAGACAAGTGCTGATGCTTAAAAAATAAAAGGCAAACACATTCTTAGCCTGCACTAACAAGCATGTAGATCAGAAACTGGACTAGGGTAGACAAGGTTAGCAGTTGCTTAGGGTGTAATGAAGAAAGTTTTTTTAAATATTACTTTAAAAAAAATAAATGTACACATTTTCAATACCAGAAATTTCTATTCTCCAAGGCACATAGGTGTTTATTCTAGGACAAGTCCCATGTGTTAGAGTGAAGATTCAAAGCCTATAGTGGATAGTAATTCAGAGAGGGTACAAGTTTCACACGTAGGGGAAAGGGTTAGGTTATAATTTATAGCATTTCCAAGGATGCAGAAATGCCTGGTCCCTGCTCTGATATAGTGTCCAGACTCTACTATGTTCTGCACAATTCAGACCACTTCTGGAATGTTGCTTTCACTGCTGGGTATCATGTTTTAGGAAGGTTGTTAATTTCTAGGAGAAGGGGACAAAGATGACGGTGAATCTAGAAACCATGATGCCTGCAACAATTATAGGCAATGGGATTGTTTAACTTGGGGAAAGAAAAATAAAGGGGAGAGGGCATTGGAGGGTCTTCAGATATCTATAGGTCCATTCCATACAGAAGGGAATTCCATTCCATAGAGGGCCATTCCATAGAGAAGGGAATAGTACTGTGTTGCTACAGAAAGCAGAACTAGAACAAAATGGGTGGAAGTTATTAGTTCATTTAAACATTGTTCATTGAATGCCTACTTTATGTATTGTGGGAGAAAAAGAAAACATGGGCATTGCTTTAAAGATTATTTTAATTTAGGTTGGCAGATTTCTGCTGAATCTAAGGAATAACCTTCCAAAAAAAAAGTGGTCCAAAAATTACATCAGCACCTAGCATACTGCCTGGCACATAGTAGGAAATTTAAAATGCCCACTGGTTGGTTGATTGATAAGAAAACCACATGCCTTACAAAATAGCATGTTTCTATCACCAAATGTGTTCAAGCAGAGGGTTGCAAGATCTTTTGTTAGGGAAGTCATAAAAAGAATTCTTGCATTAAAAGAGAGGTTGGATTCCATGACCTCTAAGGGCCCTCTGCACTCTAGGATTATATGATTCTATTTTATTCGAAGATTTAGGTGCTAAATGGGAGGATTAAGTTCCTTCAAGGTAAATGTCGATGATTCTCTAGGGGGAGAAAAGGCAATAAAAATTCGATCCACTCAGTCATCATCATTGAGGGCATTTTGCCCTCAATCATCCCAAATGCCTGTAGCACTGTTAGCAGCTAAGGTTTAACTGGACCACTGATTATCTCCCCAGTGCTTTATCACTTCTTGGAGGTTTCTTAAGAATTGCTTTAAACATTGACAGAGACCCTCCTTTCCCACTGAGCTGAGAGTAGAAGAGAGACACCTGAGCTGGGGCTAAAACCAAGTCCTATGACCTCCATGACCTGAACTCATGGAGAGAGACTTGGCTCTTGGAAAGTCTCATTCCCCATGGATCAGACAAGACTGAAGGGACCTTTTTTGTCTCAGCCTGTGTCCAAAAGCTTGTTATGGAAATTCATGCTGGTATGTTGCTTTCCAAACCTGGAATTGAAAGCACCTTAGTAGTTATTAGTAATAATTACTGTGATTTTAAAACTGAGTATCTTTGAAACGTATCCTGACTATTTGCAGACAAGTTCTGGGGAACACCTCCATGCTGGAGTGCTTTCTCCTTCACTTCCTCCCTCCCTCAGAACTCCCAAGCTCCTTTTTGCTGCTTCTAAATTACTCCAACCCGGTGGAAATTGCTCCACCTGTCTCTCAAGGTGGTGGTGGTGGTTGTTTTTAAGCATTGCTGGTACATGGTAATTCTACCTCAAAACCAAATCAGCTTCTCCCTTATCTAATCTAAATCATGCAAAACCAGATGAAGCCTTTAGAAATGTGTGTGTAAAACCCTAGTTGTCAACCTGACTTACTGTCAAAAAGGTTCTCCTTCCTTATGAGAAGGCATCAGGTTGGTCCTGTTTGTTTCCTATCTGGATGGTATGCTGTCGTGTGTCTAGAAACAGATAATAAATAAAAAAATAAATACTTTAATATTGACTCAGCATCTTAGGGCATTTTGTAAGAATTCTCATGTAGACCACAGAAGGCCTAAAGCATTTCTGTGGACCTAGTGTTTTGCTAAGCTCAATGAGATAGCAAATTAAGCAAATATAGTTTTTGTCCCCTATAAGAAAACATGTAAGTTTGTTTGTTTTTAAACACATTGACCTGCATGACTAACTATAATAGCAGGATCAAATTTGGGTAGCATTTGCAATTGAAAAGACACAAGATGGGGTCGGTAAATCATAGGATCATAGGTTTTGAGCTGGGAGAGTCCCTATAGGGCATTGAGCCCAACCTCTTTATTTGACAGATGAGGAAATAGAAGTTTAGGGAGGTTTAAGTGATTTGCCCAGGGTTATGCTGCTAATAATTAGGATTTGAACTCATGCTTTATAGCCTCCAAGTCCAGTCAATCAACAAGCATTTATTTTTTTATGTATTCATTCATTCATTCATTCATTCATTCATTCATTCATTCATTCAGTTATTTATCAGTCTCTCCATTTGTTTAGGTATTTATGGCAATTTGGGTTAAGTAACTTGCCCAGGGTCACACAATTAGTGTCTGAGGCTGGATTTGAACTCCAGACCTTCTGACTCCAGGGCTGATGCTCTATCCATTGGGACACCTAGCTGCACCAACAGGCATTTATTAAGCTCCACCTAGGTGGCAGGCACTGTGCTGGGCCCTGGGGATATACATATAAAAGTGAGTACCCTCAAGGAAGTATGTCCTACTGAGATATTATACTGTACTGCTTGTTTACAGATGGCAGTATTTAGAGATCCAGATTCAAAGGTCAAATCAAAAGTTTTAACTATGGTAACTAGGTCCTCACTTGGTTACCTACTTTATTTTTTAAAATTAACTTTACTTTTTTATTCTGAAGTTAAATACCAAAAAGAAAAAAAAAATTTTGGTGTATAGAACAGAACACAGAAAGAAGATTGTATATGAAACCATGAATTTCCATTTTATACCACTTTCTTTTTTAAAAAATATATAATAAATTTCACATGTTATTTTCAAAGCTGTCCTGATGGTCTGTGCTTCCTACTGCATTTTCTTATGTTCTGCACATTGTTAAAGTGTCTCAATGACCTTTTTGGGGGCATCAGTTTTGTTAAGCTCCCTTCCTCCAATTAAAAAAGAACAAGGGAGGGGGAGGAACTGCCTTGTAATAAATAAGCATGGGCAAGCAAAATGAATCTATGCAGAGGTCATATCCGTAGCACCCTAAAGCTATCACCTTTATCAGGAGCTTCATCATAAGTCCTGTGGACACATGTTGGTCATTTCATCGATTAGAGTTTTTAAGTCTTTCAAAATTGAATTCCTTTGTATTGTTGTTCCTATATTAATTGTTCTTTTGGTTCCTATCACTTCACTCTGAGTTAATTCATACTTTGCCAGGATTTTCTGAAATTGTCTCTCTTGTCATTTCATATGGAACAATTATATTCCATTACAGTCACATGCCACAATTTGTTTAGCTGTTCCCTACATGATGGGCAACCCTTACAGTCTAGCTCTTTTATCCTTTTAATGCCCCCTTTAGGATCAGGAAGTTTGTTCTGCTTACAAATATTCCTTCCCTCTTACCCCCGACCCTCATTCCTACTTGTTTTCCTGTTTAGCTTGATGTATTTCTACAGCAAATTTTTGCATGTGCATTGCAAGTACACATGTATGTTTAACCCAATTTAATATATATTACATGACATGAATAAGGAAGGAGCTGTAGGTTTGCCAGGAGGTGTTATATAAGTGTGCTATAAGGAAAAGAATACTGGTTGGGAGCTAAGAGTTATGTGGAATAGCGTTATTGGAATAGAAATATGCCATCTTGTGTGACTTTGGGAAAGTTGCTTTGGACCGCTTTTTCTTCATTAGGAAAACACAGCTGAACTACAACATTTTTAATATTGATTTTAGCTATAACAGTCTGCGTGAATATAATCCTTTGATATGAAGTAGAACTGTGTTTATAATAGTACTTGAAGAAAGTCCAACTCAGTAAGCATTAAGTTAAGATGGCCTTTTCTGATTTCGCCTGGATGGCTGTTACTGGGGACCTAGTGTAAGGTATTTTTATTTATATAACCAGGTAGTTGCAAAACTGGCAGTGGAACTCTGGGCTAGCTCCTCTGAGTATTTCTTGTTTATCCTGACTTACCTTTCCCTTTCTCTTTTGCTCTTAGTCCCAGACAGAAAATCTTCCTATGTCTCTTCTAATAGTGATTTGCCTCTAAAATGATTTTCCCCTCTGATTTTGTTGCATTCAAGATGTGTGACTATGGCATGGAGGATAAATTTGGTCAATTATTGAAATCAAATGAAATGACTTCAAAAGATTCCTTCCATAGAAAGAACTCAAAAAGTACTTTCCCCTTGAATGTCATTGTCCAGGGGGAAAGAATCATGAAACTTGGTGTAACTCAGAGCGAGTTACTGAAGTGAAGGCTGCATCTCTGATGATTCTGTTGGTTGTTAGATTTAGATTCCATTAAAGTTCCTTTAATTAAATCTATTGTAAATCTGCTTCAAGGTCCCAGTTGGTAAATTAATTGAATCTTTTTGTTTGCCTAAAAAAATATCCAGCAAAACCCTGAACTCATTTTCAAACCTATTTATTTTTAAAAGCTTTCCATTGACTGGGAGCCGAGGTCTGATAGCGATTGCCTTTTCAAGGTGCTGAAGAGATTTGAGAATTAAGTAGAAACTCCTGTAAGTGTCCTTCCAGGCTTGTAGAAAGAAGCCTCCCAGGACCCAAGGGACTTATAAACTAGTGGCTCCCCTCCTTTCCTGGATCCTTCACACCTTCTCCCTGCCAATAAATTAAGAAATTGAAAAAGATAAAATATTTATTCTTAAGTGTCTATAACTGGATTTATGAAGGCAACTTGCCTGATATTATTGCCCGGGTAAACCCATGCAAATGTGCAAGTAAAGCATGTTTTTATTAGTTCCTACATAAAATTTTTATGATAATGGCAAACAAAGGGCCAATTCAGTTTAGCTGAGTTTGTTATTATTACTTCAGCTCAGAATAGATAAGCAAGAGTTTGAACCACAGTAAGTCAACAGGGAGGAGCCCAGGACTAAAAATCTCAGGATAGAAGGGAATGTGGAGTAATGCAGCCTTCATGAAGCCCAAGGAGAGAAGTTAACCCCCTCCTAATAGAGAGGTGATAGACTCAGGGTGTAGGATGTGACATATTTTTTGGACTTGACCAATGCAGAAATTTGTTTTGTGTGACTATAACTATTTGTTACAAGGCTTGTGAGGTTTTTATTGTTGCTGTTTTTAAACAGAAGAGTGCGGAGAGAAAAAGAATAGGTTTTTATTCATTGAAAAATTGGAATTTTTTTTTTTTTTAAGAAAAAGGTGCTGCTGGGCAGGGAGGGACAGTAGTGGCCCCAGTAGTTTTTTTTTTTTCCTCCTTTCTTTTCTGATTCAGGAGTTGTATTTACAATAGGCAACTTCAGAGTATTCAAATCTGTGGTCTTTTTTTTTTTTTTTTAAAGCCCACATGCTTACTATTGAAAGAACTCCCACGTACTGTATTTCAGCTCGAGACTTTGACTGAGAAAAAAAGGTTCAAGTGCCTTTATTGTGGGGCATCTCCCACTCTGGGATTTAAACAAAGCACCAGCAGAACAAAGTTCTTTTAACCAGGGTGCCTCCATCTGACTTTCTCCTGTCTGTGTGACTCTGGCAGGCCTGCTGGAGAAAGAGAGTGGGAACCGAGGCTTTCATTCCTCCTGCCTTTTTATGTCTGACCCCAGAATATAGCAAATGATCCCCGGGTTGACCCCTATACAGTGGAGAATTGCTAGGACTGGTGGGGGAATCCTTATTTTACAAATAAGAACAGCCTTGGATTTCTTAAATTTTATAGCTTAAACAATGGGGACAGATAGAGACAGATATTCAAGGCTACAGGATAACCTAAAGACAGAAATTAGTTTAGTATTTTTTTTTTTAAGTGAGTGATTATGGTATGTACAGGCTTTTGAAGAGGGGGAAGGGATAGCCAGACACTGTGCAAAAGTTACAGCTTGGCTAGGGTTAGGGAGTATGATTGTGCTCTATACTCCATATCCACTTAGGAAATCTTGGGATCCTTAATGCAAGGCTGCATTGGAGACAGTTTTACAGTTTGGGGAGGAAGCCTTTCTCTGGGCGGGTCGTCCAGAGGGCATCTGGTTTATCCCCTGTCTTCCAGATGGGTCTACACTTTAGTCATCCCAGACAGCTGGTTGTTTATCCTGGTCTTAAAGATTACTAGGGAAAGAGATTGCAAAACCTCCCTGAACAACCGGTTTCAGTATTCTAGCAACTCTCTCTTTTAGGATCTTTTCCCTCTAGACCTAGTCTAAGCCCCTTTCCTCTTGTTCTGTCTCAGGGGACAGGTTTGCTGATCGTGTAACAGTGATTCATTTAAGTATGTGAAGGCACTTAATTGTGGGTGTCCTTTAACATTCTTTCTCTACATTTTAGTACCAATTCTTCATTTACAAAAAAATTCTAAACTTAACAAACATCAAATAAAGGGACTGTTTCCTCTATACACAAAGTAGAACAGAAACTGGGAATATACCTGAAACTGGGAATCTCTATGATTTACAACTTGCTTTTCTTTTTAAGTATATAATGCATTCAATGTGTAACTCTCAAAGCTGTTGTGCTTGTCTAGGTTTCCTTTTGGCCTTCCATTCTCTGCAGTTCATTTAAAAAACATTTCAGGGATTTTCCTTCCTTCCTCCCTCCCTCTCCTTTCTTCCTTCCCTTCCTCCCTCCCTTCTTCTTTCCTTTCTTCTTTTCTTTTCTTTCTTCCTCTTTTACTATCCTTCTTTTCCTACCACTCTCTTCCTTTTCACCTTAGGAGTGGGGAAAGAAAGAAAAAAAAAGTGAAACCCTTATAACAAATATGCACAGTCGAGCAAAACAAATTCCCACATTGACGGGATCCAAAATACATGTCTCATTTTGCATCTTGAGTCCATTAGCTGTCTTTCTGGAGGTGGACAGCAAGATCATTATTGGTCCTTTGGAATTGTGGTTGGTTGTTGAGTTGATCAGAGTTCTTAAAGCCTTTTAAAGTTATTTTTCTTTACAATGTTGTTATTTTATAATTTTTCCCCCTGGTTCTGCTCACTTCACTTTGAATCAGTTCATTTAAGTCATCCTTGGCTTCTCTTGAAGTGGTCCCCTTTATAATTTCTTATAGAACAATAATATTCCCTTATTGTAATATACCACAATTTGTTCAGTTATTCTCTAATTAATGGGCACTCAATTTGTTTCCAGTTCTTTTCTACAACAAATAAAACTACTCTAAATATTTTTGTGCATATTAATGTCTTTGGGGTATAGGCCAAGGTGTAGGTCTAGATCCAAGGGTATGCATAATTTAATGAGAATCATAGATTTAAAGCTGGCTTAGCAGAAGAGGCTAATTCAAAGGTAGCATACTCTCTCTGCCCTCATGCAGCTTGCATTCTAAATTAGACCAACTGATATGGTGAGCAACTGGGTATCATCAATTACCCTATGTGATATGGGTTGACATTTTGGTTTGTATTGAAATTCCTACTGAAGAGCAGCCTGATTTCTTTCAGGCTTGCCCTGGTTGATTTCAGACCCGACATATGTGGGGTTAAGTGAATTTAGTTACCCTATATGGGTAGAATCTCTATGGATTTAAAAATTGCTCCATGTATCAAGTGCTCTATTGGGTCTTTGAGGAAACAGGTAAAGATGGGAAAAATGTTATCATAACTTTTAAGTTTTTTTTTCCTCTGGGCACAGAACATTCATTATTGATCTTAACAATTTAGTCTTGGTTCTTGCAGAGGTCTAGAGAGACTGATTTTAAAAGGAAAGCAAAGTCCAGTTTATAGTCATTTTTACCCACGTTTAAATGAATAGCTTTTCAAGTCTGTAGGAAAGAGGAGAATCCCAAACGATTAGTTCTGTTTTACATAGCAGCCTCTGGGGACACAGGGTTTGCAACAAAGGAGTAGATATAAAAGAGATGGACTGGAGGTATAACTGTTTGCGGATAAAAGTATGGCTGGCTGGGGTCTCTAAGGTGGCAGGAGTAAGTATGCCAACTAACTTTATTGGTTGTTGATTAAGAGAAAACCATTTAATTAGATGGGTTTTTTTGTTTTTGGTTGGTTACAAATTAATTGGCAACGACTTGGTTAAGTGAATTAGATTCACATTACAAAAGGAGTCCACAAACAAGTAGAAAAATAAAGCTGAGATTTGGGGAAAGAAACAGCATGCCCAAATGGAATAGAAAACCGAAAACTTAAATGGAGAAGCTGGAGAAATTTGAGCAGAGCCCTTCTCAAAATATCTGCAGAGCGCAGCAAAGTATTTAGGACATGGGATGGAATGTCACCAACAACAGAGAAAGCAGAGTATTTATTTAGGGAAGACATAATGAGATTATACAATTCTCTGGTGTCAACTCAGTATTGTTGTCTCTTTGTAAATAGTGTTAAGTGGAGAAGATTGAGAGAAGGGAAGAAAATTATGCAGACTTGAAAATTCCTCACTCAACTAAATTAAATATTTGGGATTTAGTTTCACAAGTTATGAAGTCACTTTTCTTCTTCAAAAACAAACAAATCCCAAACTTGAAAATCCATTGTTAACAAATATTTCAAAAATACTCAAGCACTTTTGGGGTTTCCAGTAAATTTGTGATTTTATTTTTAGAAGTTAATGTAAAGAGTGAAAAAATTATTTTAAACCATCAACAACTCTGAAATGCAACTCAACAATTACACAAGCATTTATTTAAGACTCACAGTGTTCTAGAGTTTGGAGATACAAAGATAAAAACCAAAACAGACACCACCTTCCATCAAACAGGCATTTATTAAGCACCTACTGTTGGTACACACTGAAGTTTGCAAATGCAAAGAATGAAACCATCCCTACTCAGAAGGAACTAGAGGAGATTATGCTATCCTAGGGGAAGCAACATGTTCACAGAGGTTGACAGTCACTCTTTGGGTATGTAATAGTGGGGGTTCATTAACAATTTCTGAGATCCGTTCCAACTCTCAATTTCTGTGATTCTGGAAAAATCCAAGGAGAAACAACAGCAGGTCCTTTTTTTTTCCATCTCAAGTCCCTACAGGTCCTGGGAAGTTAGTGTACTTGAGAGTACATATTAGGGGGTTTCAAAATAAGACTTATGTTAAAGTCCCCCTAATATGAAGGCAGGAGTTGGGATCAGGAAAAAAGACTTGTTATCCAGATATTGAACTCATTGTGGAAAGAAGGCGAAATATCCCGGGGGTTCAACAAATAAGAACCCCTAGGATGTGGCCCATGTAATAAACAGGAACTTCAGGAGAGGAAAGGTTGCTAAGTGATGGTGATAGAAGGAGAGTCTGGAAATGGCAAAGGGGTGCAAATAGTATTGTGATTCTCCTACTTGGACCAGTGAGTAGAGGGTATGAGAGGAAGTGCAGCTATTACTGGGAGAAAGCTGGAGTTGGTCTGGAATCACTAGAATGGGGAGAACGTAGGGAGGTAGGAATATGCTGACCATTGAGGGGTCAAGGCTGAGATAAGATTTGAACTCAGATCCTCTGATTCCAGAATCAGTGCTCTTTCCACTGTGCCATATTGTCACCATGCTTTGAAATAGAATTGAATGAAAAGTAATTTGCTGTTGAAAAGTCAGTAGTTAAGGTCTTTTTGTAGGGGAGAGAAAAATGATTTAAAAAAAAAAACAAACTAAACCTCCCTTTCCCTTGTGCTGGACATTTTGGGGCTTTACAACCCCAGCATTAGCAGTTGCTTTTGTAGAGCCCTCAAGCTCCCTAAAATGTGGAGGATTTTGTAAATGAACTAAAGACATTAAAAATGGGCAGCAGATACCAGTCTTCAGGAACTGTGGAATTCACTGGCAAAAAAGAGTAAATTGTGGTGAGTGTAATGAGCTCTGTAGTCAGATGAGTGGCGCTATATTCTTAATTTCCATGTTTAGTAGAACCCAAAATTATTCCTCTAAGAGAAGCAACTGGATGGTAGAAAAAGCGTTGACCTAGAAATCAAAGACGTTTCTCTGCTCCTAGCTTTCTCTGATATTCGGGAAGTTTTTTAGCCTCCGTTTTCACATCTCTAAAATGAAGAGATTGTGATAAATAGTCCAGCAACTATTTATTAAGCACCTACTGTGTGTAAGGGGATGGTTCTAGACAAAAAAGGAACAACTATCCCTGTCCTTGAGGAGCTTAAATTCTCCTGAGGGCAATACAGCATGTGAGCAAATAAATATATGCATTATAATTTAAGTAGGAAAGGGAGAAAACTAATAGCTAAAATCCTCTAACAGGTCAGGAAGGGCTTGGTTCCGTCAGACTCTGAAATGCAACAACCTTTCCTTGTGGGGCATTTAGGAGTTAGCAGATCTATCAATTGCAGAAAGAAGATGTGGGCCCAGTTTAGCTTTGAAGTTACTGCAAGGCAGTGTGTTCACCTTGGGAGAACAAGATGCAAATCTAACAAAGCTAGTTCTTTGTTTGGTGTTGACCATCCAAGTAATTTTCTTTCAAATGTTCAGGAAAGACTTGGGTAGGGGACATTCCATTAGCCTATTGGTGAATGCCCCATAAATTCCAGGGAAGAATGTACTGAGAGTTTCCTTCCAAGTTCTCCTAAAGTTAACCAAGGCCCTTGGGAAAGCAGGAGCCTTGCTTATTTGGGCAAAGCGATGCTTTCTTGAAGATAAATGATAATGACCTATGCAGACATAAACACAGGAGATTAGACAGAGTTGGAAAAGGCCATCATCTGTATTTGAATTAAATACAAAATCAGTTCCATATAATCTAATGGTCTTCTAATTTCATTGTGTTTACCCTGGCGAATGTCACTAACAAACACTGCTGTCTAAAAATTACCATGGGCATGAGCAAGCATATCATTCACATTCCCTCCTTGACAAATTCAACTCTCTCCACAAAATACCCCCTTTTCATAGGAGAGGCCCAACTCTTTTGTAAAAAGTGGAAGAGAAGCATTTTAAGTTGAAAAGGTACAAGACAGTCTAGGGTAATGGAAAGGATCTTGGGTACAATCGGAAGACCAAGGTTTTATTTCCTGTTTTGTTACTCACTACTAGGATCTTACAGCTATGTAGTAGGTGCAGCGGATGGAGTACTGGGCCTGAAGTCAAAAAGATTCATCTTCCTGAGTTCAAATTTGGCGTCAGACACTTACTAGCTGTATGACCCTGGGCAAGTTATTTAACCTGTTTGCCTTAGTTTTCTCATCAGTAAAATGAGCTGGAGAAGGAAAAGGCAAACCACTCCAGTGTCTTTGCCAAGAAGATCCCAAATGGGGTCATGAAGAGTCAGATGTGACTGAAATAACTGAACAACAATAATTTAACATTTTAAAATCAAATGTATTTAACCTTTTATTCTTCTATCAAAACCAAAGAACAACAATAAATGAAACCCAATACTAATATAGGTTATACCTAAATTCTTAGTGCAGACTTTTGACTAAAACTTTTTTTGGGGCAGCCTATATAAGGAGCTTTTCATTTCTAATATCCACAGGTTCATTCTTTTCTTCCTCTCATGTAGTATTTCTCAGTATAGGAAAAGGTTCCCTGCTGATACTAGTCCATTTGGTTTGGGGGTTCCAATATTCTATCACTCCCTACCCTTAGTGATCTAGGTAGCTAATGGACTTGATATTTTGGGAGGATGTGACTCCTGTTGTATCATTTGGGATTGTAGTATCACCTTGATCCTCTTGGTCAATTTTAGTTGCAAAATGAAATGCAGGTAAAGGCCATTGATTTTTTTCATAAAATTGTAAAACCAGGAGGTATTTGATAGAGCACTATAAAGTCCTGACTTACTCTTATGTGGCCTTGACCAAATAATTTCTCTTCTCTGGGCCTCAATTTCTCCATCTGTAAAATGAGGGAATTTTATTAAAGGCTTCTTAAGGTTCTTTTCAGCTTTTCTGATTTTTGAGACTGTCCATACTCTTTCTTCATCTAGTAAGCTACCTTCCCACCATAGGCCTGGGGAGAACAGTGTACTCAACTGTCTCTTTGTCATCACTTTCATTTGAGATGAGCACTCAGTCAAGAACAAAGAATAAGTAGGATTCGGGGGCTGGCTGAGGGAACAAACAAAAACAAAAAGCTAGTCTCAGTATCTCTACATAAATGAAAACTTTCATATTAGACTGAGCCTAATTCCAAGGATAAGGGAATTCTGAGCATTAAAGGAAAGGTACTTTATTTTTAATAAAGTGAAATTGACTGACAGAAAATGTTATAGTTGAGCATGCCCAACTGGAAGAGTTAAAGGATTATAAGGTTATAGGGGCAGCTAGGTGGTGCAGTGGATAGAGTACTGAGCCTGCAATCAGGAAGATTCATCTCCATGAGTTCAAATCCGGTCTTAGACGGTAACTATCTATGTGACCCTGGGCAAGTCACTTTAGCCTGTTTGCCACAGTTTCCTTGTCTGTAAAATGAGCTGGAGAAGGAAATGGCAAACCACTCCTGTATCTTTGCCAAAACCCCAAATGGGATTACAAAGAGTCAGATATGATTGAAAAATGACTAAACAACAACAACAAAAAAGATTATAGAGCTAGAGCTGTGACCTTTGAGATTAAAATATCCTACTCTTTCATTTTACAGATGAGAAAAAGTAACTCACCCAAGGCCTGAATTCAAACTTAGGTCCTGTGACTCTGAGTTCAGTGCGCTTTCCCCACTGCTATTCTGGTGGATTTTGTAGAAATATTCCAAACCTTATTATCAATCTTAATTATACTCAGTCTAAATGACAAATCTTTAACATTCTGAGCCGGTTTTGTTGTCATTTTTATCTACCTAAGGATGAATGTCTTCTGATGGAGAGATCTGTGGGAGAGCCAAAGTGGAAACACAAAGGAACTATTTATTGCCTTTCCTTATGTTGTATGTCCCCTTTCCCTGAGGCTACCCTGATTGTCCCCACCCCCACTCTTCTTCAAAGATTACACATATCTCATAGTACAAAGTGAACAGATATGAGGTGCTGCAGTATCTGATTTAAGCCCTGATAAAGGGTAGAAAGAAATGTGATCCATCCCTTCTGTTTGCTCAGTCTCATCACCCAAGGGTAGGACACTTGATGAAGGTAGGGTCTATAAATTTAGGGTGAAGAAAAGGCAAGCCTTCCTTCAGCCCCACAGTGTAGAAAACTTGGGGAATTCACTGCTGTGAGAGGTCACTGAGTCAAATGCTGTGGATGGGTAATTTTATGACCACTAATAAAATTTATAGCTATAGCAATCCAAGATAATAAGGGTAATCCAACATTGAGCCTCGGGACCCAAGAAGAGGAGCTTGCCTGGGTAGAAGGTAGGAAGGGCTGAATGCACAACCTCTAGCAGGTTCCTTGGAGTTCCTTGGAGAATACTCTAGGAACACAGGACTAGCCTGGAGCAAACTGAGAATTAGGGAATCTTCCTCTTCCCCGCATCCTCCACTTTTCTTTGACTCTATGCTTATAGCAATTGCAAAAGTAGTTTAGTGTTAGTTTAAAGTGCATGAAGGGAGACCACACAGTTACAGACTAATGAAGCTTGTGAAGAGTGTCATCAAAGAAAGGAGATGGGGGAAGGTGGAGTGGTCACATGGCAAGGGCTGGTGATAACCAGTGGAAAACTTGTGTGCTCCATTGGTATCCCTAGGATGTTGGGAGGAAGAGGGAAAGGCTCTTAACATTTTGAGTTGAGTCTCTGTAGCTTATTTCTAGGAGGACATAGAGAAGATTTACACAGGATGGCCAGGCATGGATAGGTTGGGGTTCATTCAATGTATGTATGTGTTTGTATGTATAGGTGTATGTGTGTATACATGTATGTGTGTGTATCTATCTATCCATTAATCCATCTATCCATCTATCTATCTTGCTCTATTTATCTATGTACTGGAAGAAAGGAATTATATTTTATATCTATAGATAAAGAAAGATATAGATCACTCTAATGTAAATATGTATAGTTATGGATATCTAGATCTATCTATTGACCTATTGATCTATTGATTGATTGTGTTAATAAGAGAAAGGTATGGCTTTTTAGTTTCCCTGCTACAGAGAAATATCATAGTTTTCTCCTGCAATAGAAGTATTTAAGTTGAGGTTCATAAACTTAAAAAATATTTTGATAACTATATTTCAGTACAATCAGCTTTCCTTTGTAATTTGATGTATTTTGTTTTATGAATTCAAGAACATTATTCTGAGTAGGGGTCCATAGACTTTATTTGACTGCCAGAGGGTTCTAGGCCACACAAAAAGATTGAGAACCCCTGTCTTAGAACATGTGCTGTTGTATATCTGCAACGTAAATAAACATAAGGGCATAACAACATAAATATAATGACTCACACAATCTTATATTTGTTGCTTTTACCATGGAGAGGTACCATAGGATCTCCTTTCACGGGTCTTCTTTCCAAGAGGCAAAGTAAACCAAGCTAACCAAATAATCCCAGAAGGGAGTTGTGCCGAGGCAGAGGCTATGGCCTCAAGATGGTAAGCAAGAAGGAAGAGGTCATGCCACCCCTACACATCTGGTGGAATTAGGAAGGAGAATGTTTTCTGTTCTCATCTGAGTTTTATTTGAATTTCTATTGACATGCTGATTGTTGTTGTTGTTGTTCAATTGTTTTTCAGTCATATCTGACTCTTTGTGACCCCATTTGGGGTTTTCATGGCAAAGATACTGAAGTGGTTTGCCATTTCCTTCTACAGCTCATTTTACAGATGAGGAAACTGAGGCAACCAGGGTGAAGTGACTTGCCCAGGTCACACATCTAGTAAGTATCTGAGGCCAGATTTGAACTTAGGAAGATGATTCTTTCTGACTCTAGGCCCTCTGTGCCACCTAGCTGCCTGTTGTGCCAATTACCTGAGCACATACTAACTGGCAGAAGGAAGAAGTAGCATAAGTGAAGTAAGGAGAAGCTACTTTGGTGTTTAGAATTATAAGCCTATTGGTGATAATTGAGAATGGATATATATGTGTGTGTGTGTGTGTGTGTATGTGTGTATGAATATTGATTGAGGGCCCACATTGTTTAAGGTACCAGGCTAGCCATACACACTTGCTTTCTAGTAGGGGAGCTTAAGCTCAGATAGGTGAAAAATTACTTTACTTCACTCTACAACGTTTAAAGAGGACCTGCTGTGTTCACTGTATAGAATTTAATGCTGTGAATATACAAAGATGAAATGAGACCGGGCCTCTGCCCTTGAGGAGTTTATAATCCAGCGGGGCAGTGAAATGCACATGCAGATAACTACAAAATAAGAGAATATGAGAAATGCACAGTCTACGAGTCCCAGACAGGAGAGGTCACAGCAGAGATTCACAGAATCAGAGAATCTCATTGATGGAAGGGACCTCGGAGAGATTACCTAGTCCATCTAAACCACTCTATAGCGTGCTCCTCAAGTGTGGGCATCTGGTCTTTGCTTGAATGGGGGAGCCCATTCAATTGGGATTACTCTAATAGCCAACAATTTTTTCCTTCCATTTCACAGAAATCTTCCTCTTTGACAGTTTTACCAGTTGCTTCCAGTTCCACCCTCTGGGGCCAAACAGGACAAATCTAATCTCTTTTCCATGTGACAGTCCCTTGAAGTACTTGAAGACGGCTGTTATCTCCCACCCCAGGTCTTCTCTACTCTAGGCTAAACATCCCCAAATCCTTCAACCAATCACCTTGAAGGCTCCTCACTATTCTGGCTTCCTTGAAGCTAAATCAATCGATCTCATCTAGCTGGGGGGGAGCTGCCATAGGGAAGTTCATCCTGTGATTGATTGGCAGGAGTGGTTTAGACAGTAATTGCAATGAAATGTCATTTTTCTTTTTTCTTTTTTTTTTGGCAGACCTTCATCAAGTGTATTTTATTAAAATAAGACTGATGATGCTGAATACAAGTTTTCCCATACAGAGAATGGAGAACCAGTTGGCCTTCTTGGCTATCTTTGCCCAGTCAGAAAGACAGCTTTCTGGGTCAATAAAACCATTTGAGATGTGGTCGCATGATGACATATTCTCGTAGCTCCTATTCTTGTCAACAAGAAGGTGAAAGGCTCACAGATTGCAGTTGGTGATGTAGAAAGGGTCTAACATCTTTTGTCTTACTACCATGGTCAAGATAGTAACTGATGATTAAAGTAACTGTTTGAGCACATTCTAAATAGACCCCTTAGTCCAGGGGTTCTTAACCTGAGTTCTGTGAATTTGTTTTTTTGGAATATATTTTGATAACTGTATTTTGATGTAATTTGTTTTGCTTGTAATCCTCTATATTTTATGTATTATTATATATAGATATATGTATGTGTGTGTATATACATACATACATATATATGTATATATATACATAGTTTCCTCCAATCACATGTTAAAACACTTTTTTAACATTTGGGGTTTTTTTTTTAAGTTTTGAGTTCTAAATTCTGTCCCTCCTCTTCCCCCTCCCTGGACAGTTAAGTAGATATAGGTTATATATGTTTTTAATACATTATTCTGAGGCAGTTTGTAGCTTTTGCCAGACTGCAAAAGGGTTCCACGATATAAAAATGGTTGAGAACCTCTGCCCTAGTTGTAGTCTGTTATTTGTGGAATAAATTTAAATTTAGCTAAGGAAGGCCCAATGTGCCCAAGTTAGAAACACATATGCCCGATTTGATCCCCAGAGTCTATGTGAGCCTGTGAGCACGTGGGATGACACTGGGTGGTTCTCACACCTATGGAGCACCCCACATGTGCAAACAAGTACATTTGTCAGCACCTGCGCAAACACACATGGGCATCCTTTTCCCAAGGCCCAGTACTTTTTACTGCCATACTGTATTTAATTTAGCAGCCTGACTAGCAAGAATGTGAGTCTGTGTTTGGAAAGTAATGGGTATCGTTAAGAAGGAAAATGTCTCTGTTGGAAGTCAGAATCCTGAAAGAGAGCTTTAATACAAGCAAAACCAAACAAAAGCCTCAGGGTGAAAGTCTGGTTCCTAAAACAGTTGTGCTTAACACTGCCCTGCAAAGGTTTTGGCTTTCCCTTTGAGGATATGGCCATGACACCTGTCTATCAGTGATGAAGATGATTTGTGCTCTTCTCCCAGATTCTTAGAGTTTTGTGAATCCATGCTTCTGAAGGGGGTTTTTGATCTACTTTTTTTGGTTAACTCCTCATTCATCACTCCCATATATATTTTGTAATTGCATCGCCAGCATTTGTCACAGGACTTGCTTTGGCACACAGTAGGACTTTAATAAATGCATTCATTCATTCATTCATTCAACATGATAGCAGCTTACATTTTGCACAGCACTATAAGATTTATAATAATCTTACAAAGTAGGCAACGGAAATATTGTTACTCTCATTTTACAGACGGGGAAACCAAAATCTTAAGTGACTTGATTTGGAAATGGGGAGTGAGCAGAAAGCTTCTATGGAAACCTGACTTGTTTGAAGAGTCAAGAAAAAAGAAACTCTCAGAATTGCTCTCATTAGATTTGGAAAAGTCACACACTTGGTGCACACAAGGCCCATGGTGCTATGGCAGAATTAGAGAAAACAGAAGTAGGCAGCGGAGGCTTCCTGCACAAACTTAAGGCACTCCAGATGCTTCCAAGATGAAAACATCTGAAACCAAGGGATTCCAAGAGAGGGGATTTTAGAATTGTTTGTGCCAGTAGAAGACTTCTTCTGAGATATGGGTTCCCATAGTAGGACAGACAGCCAAAGTAAGGAACTGTAAGTTAGTTATTTCCTCCTAGCAATGCAGCATTTATAAAGGGTGCCGTACTCTAACAACAGAGAGAAAATGAAGGCACGTGAATAGATTAAAGGACTCCTCTACCTTTTCAGGTTTAGCCCTGGTTCTGCCACTAACATTGTGTGGCTTTAGGCAAGGCATTTAGCTGCCTCCAAACTTTAGTTTATTCACCTGTAAAATGGGCATAATAATATGATTCTGAGGATGGGGTGAGATAACATGAGTGAGAGCAGGTTTAACAATGAAAAGCATTACACGGAAGAAGGCTTAACTGCAACTCCTTACAAACATGTGTTGCCCCACACCTCTGGAGTGCCTTACCTCATTTCTACAGGCCATAGTGAAGAAAGACCTGAGAGGAGCTCACCAGAAGACATATGAGGATCCCAGTACTCTATTTTGGTCAGCAGTGGTTTAAAGTGAGAATCAGCTTAATAATAATAATGATGATGAATAACATAGAAACTATATTAATATAATTAATTAATTAATATATTAGTATATAATTTATATCACATACTGATATGTTATTTATATTAATTATATCAATAATTAATATTATAACAATACAAAATTAAAGTACAATAAAATATTACTATAGAATATAATAATAAAAATAATAATATAATAAATAGCTAGCATTTATTTCGTGCTTTAGGGTTGGCAAAGCACTGCACCAATATTGTCTCATTTGATCTTCACAACAACCCTGGGAAGTAGAAGCTATTATTATTCCTATTTTACAGATGAGTAAACTGAGGCTGAGAGAGGTTAAGTGGCTTGACTAGGGTCACATAGCTGGTAAATGATTGAGACTGGATTTGAACTCAGGTCTTCCTAACTCCAAGTCACTCTTCCACTTAGCTACCTTGACTTAATCTACCTGAACAATCAGAATAATTTGGAATGCACCTTGATGTCAGCTACCATAAGGAGCTATTTCCCAAACAGTGAGTTTAGCTAGAACAGACTGTGGTGGAGAGAGAACACTTGGGGGAGGTACAGGACATGTTGAAGTATTTGGAAACCTGTCATGTGAAAGAGGGACTAACCTTGGTCTGCTTGGCCCCAGATGGCAGAGTGAGGAGCAGTCAGTAGAAATTGCCAAGGGGAAGCTTTTGGCTCAGTGTAATGGAGAATTTCCTAACAATTAGAGCTGCATGTGGGCTGCCTTGTGAGGTGATGGGTACCCCTTATTAGAAGTCTTTAAACAGAAGCTAAAAGCTTCAGATACTACCGTTATCCTTTCCACGTCTTGGGGGTTAGGGGACCCCAGGGCACCCCCAGGAACTGCAAGATCCCCATAGAATGTTTTGGCCCTCCCTTCATACCAGAGAAGTCTGAATTTTTTCTTTTTCTTTTATGGGGTGTTTATAGTACCTTATTGTAAAATTTGGGTGTATTTATGGTATTAAAAGAAAAAATACATTTATATTACGCAATACTAAACATTATGCATTTCTGAGTTTCTAAACGTTTTCTGTGTCATCTGCTGTCTTTGTGTATATCTTTTGTGGCTTCTGCAAAACTCCCCCCAAATACCCATTTGATTTCTTATGCCAACCAGCAATATATCAAAACCTCGATGGGGAAAATCAAGATGTGGAAGAGATAACTGTAGTTTAGTTATGTGACCCTAGGCAAATCACTTAACCTTTGTCTGCCTCAGTTTGTTCATCTGTAAAATGGACCTCCAGGGTTATGGTGAAGATAAAATGAGGCAGTATTGGTAACCACTTTGTAAACTCTAAAGAGTGATATAAGTGCTTATTATTATTATTATTGACTAATTGTTTTTTTCGGGGAGGGGCTAGGTAATGGGGTTAAGTGACTTGCCTAGGGTCACACAGCTAGTATAATGTTATGTGTCTGAGGCCGAACTTGAACTCAGAATCTCCTGAATCCAGGGCTGGTGCTCTATCTACTGCGCCATCTAGCTTTCCCATTATTGACTAATTGTCATAGTTGTTGTAGAACATGTTGTTATCAGTTATCATTAACTAGTTATCAGAGATGTGGTAGAATGGATTCTCATTAGGCATGGTTTGGGCTTGATAGCTTGTGAAGTTTCTTTTAATCTTGAGATTCTGAGATGATACAACCCAGATTTCTGTGAAAATCCCGTAAGAAAAGTTACTTGCTTGGATGAGACCCTACATGTATTTCAAAAATTCAGTGGCATTCTTTGACTTAGCCTCTAAGTCTCACAGTATTGTATTCTCTTTTAAGTTTTTTTGATGTTGTACTTTAAAAAAAAATTCCCAATTCTAGAAGCCAAAGTGTCCCAAAAGTCGGTGTCAAAAGATGATGTTTCCCTTGTGTGATTCTTCCTCTCTTCCTTCCCAGTCATCTAAGTGAAATGTTCCCTTTCTAATTCTTGGTAGATGATCATGCACATTGTAAAAGGTTGTCTGAGACTCTTGTTGGTATTCTTGGAAAGTGCTCTGAGATCTTTGTGGAGCAGAGGTGTTGACATGTAGTACACAACATTCCCCAGTGTTTAAATTATTAAACATTAATTAATTAAAATATAATTGGAAAGATTTAAGTAAATAAATAAAAATACAATAAAACATCTATAATGTTACTATGTGGTTTTCTAAGTCAGTATGCAGCCTGCAGGGATCCTTATATAAGATTTAGTGGCCTCATTTCTATCTGAATTTTACACCACTGTTGTAGTGTGTAGCCCCCAGAGAGGGAGGTCAGTCTAGTTTAGTGGAGAGTCTTGGGTCATTTCTTAGACTGCCAGATTCTGTCTCAGGGGAAAAGAATGGCAATCTCCTGGGATGAAGAGAGAACTTTTATTTCAAAACTTTGTTCCATATACCCCAGAGAAATCAAAGCTGGAAACAAAGGTCCCATATTTACCAAAGTATTCATAGTACTCTTTGTGGTTAGCAAGGAATTGGAAGCAAAGTAGATGCCCCCAAGTAATTGGGGAGTGGTTAAAAAAAACAACTAGGATATATGAATTTAATGGAATATTATTGTGCAGTATGAAAAGATGAATATTAAGAATTCAGAGAAATTTGGGAAGGTTTGTATGAATGAATTCAGTGTGAACTAAGGAGAGCCATGAGTGTAATGTACACAATGACTATAGTGATGTAAGTGAGCAGATTACTAGAAGGAAAATGGATTTTGATTAATGGAAGAAGAAAAAAGAAAACAATGAAAGGGCTAGAGAAGAGATAACAAAATATTCCTCTTTCCTTGTGACAAAAGAAGTGGGGAACTCCTGCAATTAAATATTGTATTTTGTTAACAAGTTTTTCTATATGGGATGTTTTTGCGTAACTGTTTCTCTTTGTTTCTAAAGAAAGGGTTCACTCTGGGGTGGGGTGGGGTGGGAAATGATTATGTTATAAACACAAGGCATCAGTAAAATGTATTTACATACACATATAAACTATCTGTCTCTCTATTCTTCTTTCTTTCTATCTGCCATACCAATCCATGAAGAATCGGCCTGAATTTAAAGAGAAAAAGTCATTTACTTAACAATGAAAATGTTGGTAAAATTATATAACTGCCAAAAACTCCTCATGTCCCTCCCAGCACAGCTGCTCATGGTAAACATGTGGCAACTTTTTATGGGTTTCTGGAAAACCTTAAGGCAAGCCTCTACATCCCAGCTGTGATTCTTTGACCAGCTGGCTGACTTGGGTCAGCAGAGGGCAGCCGATTAGAAGAAAGCATTCAGCTTTCCCAGGGGTCCTGACAGAGGCCAAAGGCCAGTGGTCTCTGAACATAAAAAATTGCTTGTTCACAGCTTCAACCAGTATCTTACATCCTGCGGTTCACAGAAGTCACAGGATTTGGTGGGCATATAGCTTTTGCTGCGTATATGCTTTTTCTCCTTTACTCTTTAGCCCTCATCATAGCTCAGGGTTCTTACTGTAGCCGTTCTGCACATAGAGAACCTATGGCTATTTAGGAAATACATTTTTAACTCATAAAAACAAACAAAAAAATCCCTAGCATCCATTCATAGTTTTCTTTACTGCAAGCAATTAACTCTTTTTGTAGCTCAGCAAATCTAAGCTTCATACATTTCTATAAAGCTGTTTTGCCAAGTGCCATCCTTGATCCATTCTTTAATCCATTATGCATTCTTAGACAAGTCAGTACCTCTGTTTTCCTGTCTGCAAAATGAGAATGAAGACCATTTGTGTACAGTTTTTATCTACCATACAGAGAGACCATAAGAAGAAAGAGAAAGGTGTTTCTTTAATAAATGTTGTAAAAGCATAGATTTGGAGTTGCAAGGGATCGTAGAGATTCTCTATTCCAACCCTCTCATTTTACTGATGAGGAAACTGTCCCAGAAAAGGTAAGAGCCCAAGATCGTGTAAGTGAAAAATGACTGACTTGGAATCTGAACTTAGTCTTCTCTCTTTCCACAGAATCATTTAGTATATACTCCATCCATTCAGACTTTGTTGTTATTGTTTAATTGATTTAGTCATGTCCAACTCTTTGTGACCCCATTTGGAATTTTCGTGACAGATAATGGAGTGGTTTGCCATTTCCTTTTCCAGCTTACTTTATAGATGAGGAATTGGGGTAAACAGGGCTAAGTGACTTGCTCAGGGTCACATAGCTAGTGTGTTTGAGGCCGGATTTGAACTCAGGTCCCCCTGACTCCACTCTATCCACTATGCACCTAACTTTCCCTATTCAAACATATAGAACACTATTCAAGGAGAGAGAGAGAGAGAGAGAGAGAGAGAGAGAGAGAGAGAGAGAGTGTCAGAAATAGGGAGAGAAGAAAAGGAAGGTGAAAGGAATAGAGGGAGGTAAATAGTGGTCATGGTAGAGGAGGAGGGCAATTTCAGGCCATACTATGGCTCTCTGAGCTCCACCTAGTTACTTTAACTTCCCCCATAACATGACATCCATAGGCTAATATTTATTTATGTTCTTTATTTTTTTTTTCATAAAAATATACAACAACATGAGTTGCCTGTCTAATCTCTTCCCCAGACCTCTTAAAGACTGAGACCAAGTACGTTTTTATTTTCTGTGCCTCTTAGTGCCTAGTTTCAAGCCTTGTACTCACTCAAACTTCGTCCATAATTATGGCGATGAGGATTGTGCATCAATAAATATTGATCTCAAAGATACTTCAACCTTCCCCTGTCTTCAATGTATAAGGATCAACTCTTAACAGTTATAGCATGTAAATATCACTGCGTTGAAGGGAATGGACAAATTTTGAATCTCAACCATCCTAAAATCCTATGTCAAAAGCCACATAAGAAGTGCTGTTATAGGTAAGGCATGAACTCTGAATGCTTGCCCTATATTAGCTGCTCTGTGTGAGTAGTTACCAGCCAAGTGAACTAGCCTTTGGCAGGGACTCAGCTGGTATTTTTCACATTCATAATGAAGTCTTTATTATTGTTGGGCACCATAAAACAAGCAGCTTTTATTGTGGAGCTGTGTTTTTGAAAGGAGGAGAGACTGTCCCCCCTCACTGGAAGGAAGGCAGGGCCATTGCCCTGGAAATGAAGTTCAGAAGCCAAGAGAAGAATTGCTACCATTGAGAGCCTGGTCCCCTCATTGGGGGAGGAAGGAAGATAGCAGGAGAGACCAATTGACAAGCTGTTACTATTAGTCTTAAAGGAAACCCCAGGAAGCTAAAAGCTCTTTCAAAAGTGGTCATCAATTCTATTCCTGTGATCAGGCTTCAGTGATGAAGCATGTGAGTTGGGGGAATTTACACATCAGGGCTCTTTACTGATAGGGACCATCAGTATCTTCTCTCCTGCAGGTATCTGTATGACCCAGCAACTGAAGTAGTTGAGACCAGATTTAACAGCTTGCACCATGCCTGGTGTGCTACTCGGTTTTAAGCACACTGTTGTCTACCTTTGAGAACTCAGCAAGTGCTCATGGAATGCCTTTCTTCCTTGTATTCTCAACAGAACCCTTCCCCACCTCATGACTGTGATGAAAAATACCATCTTTGAAAAACTTTCCCCATACCATGCTCTCCACTCAGTCTGTTGTTTTTCAGTAGTGTCTGACTCTTCATGACCCCATTAGGGGTTTTGTTAGCAAAGATAGTAGAGTGGTTTGCCATTTGCTTCTCCGGTTCATTTTATAAATGAGGAGACTGAGGCAAACAGGATCAAGTGACTTGCCCAGGGTCAGACAGCTAGTAGGTTCCTGAAGCCAGATTTGAACTCAGGAAGAAGAATCTTCCAGACTCCAGGCCCAACACTCTATTCATTGCACCGCCTAACTGCCTCTATGCTGTCCGTAGGTTATTTTTATTTATATTCTTGTTTATCTTTAAAAAAAATATGTTAATAATGATATCAGTGTTTGTCTAATTGTTTACAAACTTCTCAAAGATCAAGTACAGTTTTATGTTCTGTGATCTTTAGTGTCTAGTTTTGTGCTTCCTACTCCATCAGATTTTATCTATGTTTCTGGCAATGAGGATGGTGTATCCATAGGTACTGATCTTATAAACAAGGCCCTTCAGCCTTCAGCTTTTTCACTGTCCTAGCGTAAGGACAAACTAGGCCAGCTGGAGAAAGAGAATTGGGATCATAATGCTTCTAATGAAAGTAATTGTTCTTCCTTGTGCAAACGTACTCTCCTGTTGGCTTCAGTTTCTGGACAAATTCTAGTCCCACCAGAACTGTTGTCATAGTGCTGCTCAGATGGTTTGTGAAGAGGGAGTGCTTAGTGTCATATGGAACAATGGAGACAAGCGATCCCTCAAGGGCAGCACTCTTCATTTGCAGCCCCAATTAAGATGAGATAAACGAGCATTCACCTGACTGAGGATCCTTCTGTCTTCTTCTCATCCTTGACCAACTGAAATCTCAAAGGTCCATTCCAACTCTAAAACCTGATCTTGTGAAATTATTTTTTTTTAAAATAATGATGAATTCTTTGAGAATGCCAAATCCTCATTTGAACCATCCAGTTCAGATTGTGAAGTTTTAGTAATATAAACATGTAACAATAGTTCCTTTTGGCAAGTTGACTCTTATGGACCTGTTTTCTGATCTGCACTGGTATAATATGCCATCATGAATGAATAGCTTACAATTTAAAAGACCAGAAATTGAAATGCCAAAGCTCTGTCCACACCAAAGGATTCCTTTTAATTCCAAGGCTATTCCCTTTCCCCTTTTAAAAAAATGTCTTATTAAAAGTTGACATTAAACATAAGTTCATCTACACTTGCTTAGTTAACTGTTTGTTGTTCAGTCATTTAATCATGTCCAACTCTTCATGATGCTGTAAGCCATATCATACCAATACTGTCCATGGGGTTTTCTTGGCAAAGATACTGGAATGGTTTGCCATCTCTTTCTCCAGTGGATTAAGGCCAACACAAGTTAAGTGACTTGCCCAGGGTCACACAGCAAGTAAATGTCTGAGGCAGGATTTGAATTCAGGTCTTCCTGAGTCTACCTAAGCTGCCTCCTAGTAACTATTTACTTTTAAATAAATGAATTTCAATGTATAAAATTTCAAGATATTTGGTTGAAATTTGGCCTTGGACATTTATTAGCTATGTGACTCTGGGCACGTCATTCAACCTCAGTTTGCCTCAGTTTCTTCATCTGTAAAATTCCTGATAACAATAGCGCTTACCTCCCAGGATTGTCATGAGAATCAAATGAGATAACAATTGTAAAGCAGTGCTATATAAAAGTTAACTGTTATCTCTTACTGATATCAACAATTTTTAGTTTTCACTTATATGATCATTGTGTCTTACTCTATTTTTCTTCTGTTCTGTTTTGCTTTTTGTTATTTTGTATCTATTTATCTATGTATCTGTTTGTCTATCTATCCAAGTTTCTTTATACCTTGTACCTGTTGGGTCTTAATTGTACTATAGGATTCCATTTCATTAATGTACCATACTCCATTTAAACCTTCCCCTATCGTTAGACATTTAGGTCGCTTCCAGTTTTTTGCATTATATATAATGAGGTTTGCTCACTCTGTAATTGCATGCACTTAGGCATAGCATAGGCAAAGAAACAATCACTGATGGTGAATAAATGTTTTCTCTCTGAATATTTATGACTTCCAAAGACAGTTTCAATATAGCAACAGCTAAAGGTATGAAAGGATTTAATTAAACTTCACGTCTCCAGTGGCTACAAGGTCTGGTAGCATCAGTAGGTAGGAATGTATTAGGGGGAGTTGCCTACCCATAATGAAATGGCTGATGTTGGATAAGGCTTTGAAGAAGACTACGAAGAAGTTGTAGAACCACAGAATTCTTTTTTTTTAAATTTTTAAATTTTAAATTTTTTAATTTTTATATTAATTTATTTTGATTTATCAATAATCACTTCCATAGAATCACAGAATTCTGATATTCAGTGCTCATCTTGTCTAACTAAGACAAGGACCACTTGTCTCCTGAGATTCAGTGAGGTATTTGAGAAGGATCACGGAAACAGAACTTCAGTGACCTGTGTTTGAATTCTGATTGTTATTAACTCAATATGTGACCTCAGGCAAGTCTCTTGACTTCTCTCATCTGCGGAATGAGGGGGTTTACAGATGAGGATGCGACATTCAGGGGGTCCGAAGATCAAATAGGAAAACTCGTGTAAAGCCCTTTGCAAAACTTACTAAAATACTTATCTGACTCTTGGCAGATCAGAAGTTATCCAGGCCTACCTGTTTCATGAAGTTCTTTCTTCCATATCCTTGCCATTAAAGGAGTTTTGCAGTTTCCCAAAGGCAGTCTCCTCCTTTTCCTCTCTTGTTCAGTTCTGGGCCTAACTGGCACATTTATACTGTCTCTGCATGGATATACACACACATACATGTACGTGTATGTAAGGGGTGCATGGAATGGCTCTTATATCATGACTCTTTACATGGGACATGGATATCAACTTAATTTCTGGGCTAGCTTGCATACTGCTACCTACTCTTTCACTGGCAAGCCTAAGTTCCTGGAGAATGACTATCACCATACAGCTACATTAAAACTCTCTCAGGATCCTAAGAATAATTCTATAGTGGGGAAATATACTTTCCCTCCTCAATGCTACAGCTCTCGAGCCCACACTGGAGCACTTCCATTCACACATAACCAGCTGCTCACAATGATAGACATCATTAGATCTTGAATGTAACCATTTACTTAACAATAAGGCAAAAGCAATAATAATCAATACATCACAGATATATGAGAATCTCCTCATAGTCCTGGGCCACACCCTTCCACTAATGTATTCAGAATCTGTGAGGAAAAATGGGCACACACAGAAATCTGGCTGAGAAGGACATGAGTGAGGAAAACCTGTGTACTCAGGGTGACTCAAAATTCTTGAGTGTAGGTCTTCAGGTCATTTGTTCATTCAGGAATATCTGTGCCATACGATGCTGTTTCTCTGCTAACTCTGTTCCTCACTCTGGTCCTTGCTTATTTCTAGCTGGCCAAATCCTTTTCTCTTACACTCTCAACTTGGTGAGGCATTTCTAAGAAAAGACTTTGAGGCAATACAAAATGATGCTCCAGCTTTGTCTTGAATGGATAGTCAGGGCTTCTATGAAGTAGAGGTGAGGAATGGAGTGAGGGCATTTTACGCTTACAGTATGGGCAGTGCAAAGAAAGATGAAGAGATGGGAAATGAGTACCACAAGTGAGTTAATCTGTTCATCTTCAAGAGTTCTTAATGTGTTTGAATTAGTGTCATTTGACATTTCAAAAACATCTATAATACCTTTCTCTTTGCTCCGTAGTAGGCTTGGGTACCTCACTTAGACTTTGTCCCTTCATATATAAAATGAGGGGAGTGGACTGTATGAATCAATTTTAAGTCCATGAACCTCTGGTCTCAAAGTAAGCACCCAGCTCCTTTCTCTATGTCAGGACCTGATCTTGTTTTTATGACTTTGAATGCAGGAGAAGGACAAAGGTGGGGAATGGCCGAACAGGGAGCAGAGCTAAGGTGTGCCCACCTTTATCCCTGTATGCCAACAACCCTTTCCTTCTTGTCTTAATTGGTCTCAGGGTAGCAAAAAACAACAACAACAACAAAAAAGACTTGAACTAAACTTACTTCCGTTAGTTCAGTAACCCTGGACAGCAAACATGAGTGACAGGGATTAAAGTGCAGGGGATTTCATATCCATTATCTCTCTGTGATAAATGTAAGAGGAATCTGGGAAACTGGGATTTAGCTAGAACAAGTAGACGGTAGAGGGGTGTGTGTGTGTGTGTGTGTGTGTGTGTGTGTGTGTGTGTGTGTGTG
>NW_020954576.1:21469995-21499119 GCF_900497805.2 Vombatus ursinus
TGTGTGTGTGTGTGTGTGTGTGTGTGTGTGTGTGTGTGTGTGTGTGTTGTGAGAGAGAGAGAGAGAGAGAAGGGGAGGGAGCAATAGCTGTGTATCATGGAACACTGTTATCTTAAAAGAATCAAAATTGTTGATGACCCAAGGGTAATGGAAAGCTACATGGTTGGTGTATAAGCAGGCTGCAGGGTATCACCAATAGTGCCTTCCCCAGAGAAGTGGTGTAAAATTAATTTCCTTTTCCCTTGGCTCTGAATCAGAATCAGACAGCCCTGTCTTTTTTTTACATGCTCCCTTAAGAAGGCACCAGACACAAGAGCCTTTGAGATTCACCACCAGTACTGAAGTGGTCTGCTCTCTGAATAAGATGATGATCTGCCCAGAGCCATTTTTCTGAGTGTGAAACTTTCTTTCCAACTCCCCACTTGTTCTGGGAAATTCAAGGGGATTCCTATATGTTTGTTTTAGTCTCTCACTTCTGTAGTTGTAATTAAACTTTAGTTTTTCCCTTAATTTCCTTGAGGAAAGCCATGGTCTTATTTCAGGAACTAAACCTCCTCTTATATTACAAACAACCATGGGCTCTGGGCCTCTTCAGCTCCTTGCCCTGTGGTCTTCCTTTTCCCTAAGCCGTAGAATTATAGCATTTTTAGGGTCATAAGATCATAGGTTTAGAGTAGAAGAAGAACACCAGAAGTCATCAAAACCACTCTCTCAGCTTAAAAATTAAGAGGCTGAGGACCAGTGAGAGGGGTAAAATGATTTACCCAAAGACATATAGGTAGTAGTAAGTGACAGAATTTGAACCCATTTCCTTTAGCACCAAATCTACTTCTTTATGCCATATCCTCTACTCATTACTTCTTGATAGTGACATTCATCTGTTCATCCTACCCATCCTCCTGAGTTTCCATCAAAGCATTTCCTTATCCTTAAAATGCCCTCCCTTTCTACCACCCCTCAGACTGCCTCATTATTTCACTTCTGTCTGTTGAATAAGTACAGAAATTCCATCTCCTCCATGCATGTGAGGCTACTTCCTTGGCTGCTGCTTCTGTTGGAGAAGGGTCTCAGAACATGCCCTCAAAGGTGAGTCCCTGGACTAAGCTGAGATCAGCCCTGATTAGTAGCAGCTACTCCTGGGAACCTGGTCTACTCAGCACCAGCTTCTAGGTAGCTTCATTCCTATATGTAGATAGATAGAAAAGGGATACAAAGCAGCTGACCTATTACCTGGTGCTGGCTCAGGAAGAAATGCACAGATATACAACACAGGGGGGAAAAGCTGGTCCAGACTCTAAATATTATAGGACACAGAGGGGAAGGGAACAGATTTTTATAATGAGCACAAGAGGTGGCTTGTGTTAGTTCTTATAGCTGTATTTACCATTCAGCTTCTGAACAGGAAGGCTGACCTCCATGTGGCCCTGGTGTTAAGTTTTGGTGACCTCGTTGAAGTCCTGTGATGACTTCTGAGTTCTAAGCTCTTCCGTGACTCTAAGGCATGAAGGTCTAGAAGATCTGGGATGGCCAGGGTCCAAGAATTCCTAATACAAACATTGCCTTAGGACAGGTGAGGGGCACATAGAGAGTGAGTATTCTCAGGGCCAGGACATTTACTGACACTGAACATGTTTTCTCATCACATTCTCACCTAGTATGTTGACCTGTTAGCTCCCAGGCAGGACAGTATGGGTAGGGCAGCCCATAAAAGACACTTCAGGGTAACAGACATCACACTTTCACTGCACTTTTTCCAAAAGGAGGGCAAGCAGGAGAGCATGAAACATGACTAGAAGGGCTCCCCCATTGAGCATGCTATAGATGCTGGAGGTATTATCCCCATTTTACTGATGAAGAAACCAACATTCAGAACGGTGGATAGATAAAACTAAAAACTAAATAAACCTAAACTAACACATCAACTGAGCAGCAAGGTGGTACAGTGGATAGAGCATTGGCCTTGGAATCAGGAAGACTCCTCTTCCTGAGTTCAAATCTGGCCTCAGACACTTACTAGCTGTGTGACCCTGGGCAAGTCATTTCACCCTGGTTGCATCAGTTTCTTCCTCTGTCAAATGAGCTGGAGAAGGAAATGGCAAACCACTTCAGTATCTCTGCCAAGAAAACCCCAAATGGGGTCATGAAGAGTTGGACACAGCTGGAAAACGACTGAATGACTGTTAGAAAAGTTAAGTGACTTCCCTATCCTCCCTGAAGTAGGGCTTTGAACCCAGGTTTTCCTTGACTCCAAGTCTAGCATTCTATCCTATAGGCCATTATTTCTCTTGCAATGGTCTATGAAGTCCCTTCTAAGCCTGAATCCTCTGAAATGCATTACAGTGCTTTGTAAATCTTAAAATGCTATACTGCCAGCTATTATCATTACATTTTGTGTAGTGCTTTGTAGTATCTAAAGTACTTCCCCATATATGTGCCTGCTATTCAAACCTACTTAGCTCTAACTACTTTTCCAATGTTATTATATATTACTCTCTTTCACATACTTCGCAGCCCAACCAGACTAGCCTTCTTGCCATTCCTCACACATGACAATTCATTTCCTTCTCCAAGCTTTTCCACCGACTGTCCCCTGTACCTGGAAAGAACTCCTGCCTGACTTCTGCTGCTTACAGCTGTTAGTATCCTTCAGAGCTCAGCACATATAGCACCTTCTACCTGAGACTGTTCCTTATCCAGCTAGTTGTTGTTGCCCCCATTACCTTATATTCATTTTTTGTAGATATTTTTATATTAGTGTCAAGATATTAGGAGACACCCTGTTTTCTAGAGCTAAGACCCAGCAAGCAAGCTGTGCCCTGAGCTTGGCATAACAACAGTCCTTTGTGTTCACCCTCTGGATGATCTCGCCCTCTGGCAAAATCACGTAATTATTATATTTCTTTGACCAGCACCAGGTGTTCTCTGATCTCAGACAAGTATCCATGTTCCAGTTGTGAAGTTCTGCTGTGAACCAAACTTGTCACATTGTGCTGTTACCCCTCATTGTAAAGACTACAGCTCACTGTGTTGCCATTGGTATAAGTATTGAGGTCTCCCCACACTGCCTTGGGTCTCCCCACTAGGGGTGGGCCTTACCTCTGGAAGACAGGGTGTATCCTAATGTCTTGACAAGTCCAAGTTGTCTCCTTGGGTAGGATGTGAGCTCCATGAAGACAGGGACTGCTTCTTTGAATCTCGGACCTAGAACAATGCCTAGCACAAAGAAGATGATTAATAAATACTTACTGATTGATTAATGACATCCTTTGATTTCAAAACAACTCAATGATATAGGCAAGGTGAGTCTTATCAACCCCATTTCTCAGATGATAAAGTTACTAGATGTCAGAGTCAGATCTTACGTCTTTCTCATAGTATGGTGCTTAGCTGGATTCTTCATAAATACATTTTAATCATAAGGCCAAAGCCATGTTCCCCAACTAGTAACTGCCACCATCTGTCTGTCTCACCTTTACTTGCATGGAACATGCTTCTCTTCTGAAGCTAGGCAAAAGACCCCACTCCAAGGATAAAAGGGAAAGCCACAGAAATGTTGTGACACAGACTGTAGCCATCCATGGTACTCAGGGCTCTTAGAGCATAAGGAATGTCTTTCCAAGAGAACACACTTTGGTTATCCCACAGGGAGCTGACTCTGTATCCCTCCTTGCTCTCCTGTTTCTGTAACTTGGATTGGGTCTCTTTACAGTGGGCTGAATACGAGGGAATTGCAAAGTGATTGCTAGCAGGATTGCATTTCGGTGATGCCGAGTCTCTCAAAATAGAAGCATGAAGAGCAAGATTTCGGGGCAGCAAGGCCCAGAGTAATGACTACTCTGTTAATGATGAAAAGTACAAATGACGCTATGCGAGAAGATTAGCAAATGGGATTCCTTGGCTGGCCTTCTGGCCTGCTCAGTTAACAGGGCAAAATCTGTTTCTAATTTGCCCCTTATCCCATTTGTGTTGTCTGGGCAATTAGAAACACCAGCTGATTTTTCTCTTCAGCCCTTAAGGGGATTTTACAGGTCTAAGACTTTTTATTGGACTGAATTTCCCTTTTTCATTGGACAGATTTTCCTCTTTGTCTTGTGGGCTAAAGTTTCTAAAGTAAGGTCCTATGTAAATGGCCTTTTGTCTTAGACTCTGGCTGAGGCTTTATTGTACTTACACACCCGGATTGGTGCTTAGCACACAGTGAGCACTTAAATGCTTACTCACTGTGATTAGTACTTCCTAAAATGGATCTTTCCATAAGGTACCACATTTACACATGGAAATAGGGAGTTTGTTTGTTTTTTCTTTTTTAATCAAAGGAGGCACACAGAGAGAATCAAGGCAAATGTAGACAGGAGGTTATCTTATGCCTTCCACAGAGATTTCAGTTTCTAAATGTAGGATAGTGCAAAGAAAGAAGAAATAAGTTATCTTAATGTGTCATTTGGACAAAGAAGCTCATTTAAACTATTGAAACCCTGCAAGAAAATTCTGGGCAATTGAATTGGTTAAAAAAAAATCACTTCAGTTGCCAAGAGAACTAATATGGTACATTTCCCACTTGGCCCCAGCTAAAGGCAGAATTTTTCTCCCTTGGATTTTTGGGGGTATGTTATGAAAAGAAGCATGTGGATGGGAAGATTGACAATGTTCTTGGGGCTTTCCCTACTAACACCAGATTTGCTGATTTCCATTAGCAGCAACAAATATTTTGTCGAATTCTTCCTGTTCTTCATCCTCCAACTTACCTTCTTCCTTTATAAAATTGTGGGTGTTTTTTTTTCTCTTTGGGTCCCAGGCTTGCACTCTAGAGTGTTTGTGTCCATACCCTGTAAGAAATAAGCTTTGGTTAATGTCACCATGCCTCCGGTGTGTTGTGAAAGAGTGTAGGGAAAATGGTTTGTGCTTTCTCCTCCAAATGGAAGGAAGACCGCAGATGTAATTGAAACTTAGAATGTCAGGGGGTAATTTTATTCCATTACTTTTAATGAAAATGAGGTTGGCATCCCAGCGAAAGTGCTACCAAATAGCCCCCTAGAAGCTATGGGCACATTCACATAACTGAACACACATGGGGGGGGGAATGCGACTCTCTCTTCTCATTCCCCCCCACTCCCATTTTCTGGTTCCCACCGGCCCTGCCTCACTGCCCGCACCCAAAGAGGTGACAAGAGTGGAGGAAGGAAGGAGGTGCTCTGTCTAATGAGCCCCATCCCTCTTTCTGTTGTTAGATTTCCCAGCTGATGACTGAACCTGGACGAGAGGGACTGACAGAAGCTGCCCTGAACCGCTACAATGCAGACAAACCCTCCATGTACAGCTTTCCGGCCTCACAGAGCCCCTGCGCTGCCAGTGAAACTCCCCCGGGTACCTCGGCGGCAACATCTTTCTTTGCCAGGTAAGAGAGGTCTTAGGACTTTTTAATCTGTTGTGTGAAATCTGCTGGGTCATAATCGAAATGAATGAGTGAAAGCCCTGGAAGAGGTCTTAGTACCTTTCTTTGGATTCATTCTTTCAGAATGTCCTTCTAAAGATTATCTGGGCCACAGATACTCATTTTAAGGGCTTCTTAATGGTTCCTGCTTCCAGAGGGTTTCTTCGTGGTACAAAATAAATGGTTGCGAATATTTCCTCTGAAACACATATATGTCTACTCTAGTTGTATGTCCCTGGCTCATTCAGTTATCACATTCCACCTAGTTGATGTAGGTAAACATATGTAATATCCAATATAAATGGGGAATAGATGTGTGATTTCACTGAAATAGACAACTCTCAGTTAAAGAAGGGGCAGCTACGGGGCTCAGTGGATAGAGTGCCATGCCTAGGGTAAGGAAGACTCATTTCCATGAGTTCAAATCCAGCCTCGTATACTTACTAGTCATGTAACCTTAGGCAAGTCACTTAACCCTGTTAGCCTCAGTTTCCTTATCTGTAAAATGAACTGGAGAAAGAAATGGCAGCCTACTCCAGTATCTTTGCCAAGAAAACCCCAAATGGGGTCACAAAGAGTCAGACACAACTGAATTTACTGAACAACAGCAACAGCTAAGGAAATCACTTCTCACCATGTAGGGCAATGCCTTCTCTGCAACTTATGGTCTTAGAGAATTGTCCAGAGCACCGAGAGGTTAAGTGATTTATCTAGGGCCACACAGCTAGTGTAGGGCAGCTAGTGATGCAGTGGATGGAGTGCTAGGTCTGGGAATCAGGGAGACCCGAGTTCAAATGTGGCCACAGACATTTCCTGGCCATGTGACCCTGGACAAGTCACTTAACCTCTGCCTATCTCAGTTTCCTCTTCTGTATAGTGGGAATAATAATAGTACCTACCATCCAGGAGTGTTGTAGGGATCAAGTAGGATAGTAATTGTAAAGCCCTTAGCTCTCAATAAATGTTAGCTATTGTCATTGTTATTATTTAAGAGGCTAAACTGGAACCTAGGTTTTTCTTGCTTTAAGGCCAGCTGTCTCTATTATATCATACTGCTCCTTAGATAAAGTTGTTTTCATGCTCGGTGTTAGCAGCAGTGATATCTTTGGAGCTGAAGGGACCTTAGAGATTCCCTGGTCTAGGCCTCTCGTGTTGCAGATGAAGAAACTGAAGGCCCAGAGCTATGACGCACCCATGTCAAATAACTAGTCAGAGGCAAAACGGGGATTCCGGCTTAGGTCACCTAGCTCCTTAGTTCATCATTTCCCCTGTACTTTTTAAGCCACTTGCCTCATTGACTTCCAGTTTGAGGCTGTGCTTTGTTCTTACACTTTTTTCTAAATCGTATTTGGAAAAATTTAACAAGTTTCTGGCTTGTCCCTAGCAAATGTTACATAGCATTTCTTGTTCTTCTTGAATATGGTGGCCATTGGAAGAGGAGGGGGTGGTATTTAGCAGATGTGGGAGGCCAATAAGAGGGAAGCAGGGGGTGGCAAGAACATTGGCTTGAGGGGCTTGTGGACTCTGTGGAAGGAATTGTTTATGTTTTGTGCTATTATGCTATTGCCCCTTGTACACTTAGGTCAACTCCAAGGTGGGAAGGGTGGGGTAAGGATGTATATATATGCAGCAGCCTTGGGTGTTAATGAGCTATGGGGTTGAAACTTTGTGAACAAAGATACCTGAACATTCCTTAGGCTCCCTGAGCAGAGGAGCCAAGCTTCATGAGAAACAAAGACAGGGGGTCTCAAGTCTCAGTATGGTATCCAATGGATAGAAAAGTTTATGGGGGAATGCCACACAGACAATAGTGGCTGATAGAAGGAATAATAATGATGATGATACATAATAATACACACATGCTATTGAGTGATTTTCAGTCATGTCTGACTCTGTGGCCCCATTTGGGGTTTCCTTGGCAGAGATACTGGAGTGGTTTGCCATTTCCTTCTCCAGCTTATTTTACAGATGAGGAAACTGAGGCAAACAGAGTTAAGTGACTTTCCCAGGGATACACAACTACTAAGTGTTTGAGGCCAAATTTGAACTTAGGAAGATGAGTCTTTCTGACTCTTGGACCAGCACTCTATCCACTCCACCACCTATACACACACATACATATACCTACACAGTACATTATATGTACAATTACTATAGTAACTATTATTATTGTTGTTGTTGCTGCTGTTGGTATTTCCTCACCCAGAGTTTACACCAATGAGATCATAGGTCTGGACCACTTTAGTGCTTACCTGTTAAGAGTTTTCCTTCCCCCCCCCCCCCCCCCCCAGCTAGGTAGCTCAGTGGATAGAGCACTGCACCTGGAGTCAGGCAGAACTGAGTTCAAATTTGGCCTTAGATACTTATTAGCTCTGTGACACTTTATCTCTATCTCTATGACTATCTTTATCTCTTAGTTTCCTCATCTGTAAAATGGGGATAATAACAGTATCTCCTCCCAAGGTTGTTGTGAGGAGAAAATGAGAAATTTGTGAAGTGCTTTATAAGCCTTAATTCTATATAAATGTCATTGTTTTAAATATTTTATACAATTTTGTATAAAATATTATAATTTATAATTATTATTCTTATATATGTATATAGGTATAGGTATGTAGGTATGTGTATGAGTATTATTATTATTATTAATTATTATTTCCTCACCCAGAGTTCATGTTAATGAGATCATAGGTCTGGACTATATTAATTCTCTAATGGTTACAAAACATTATGTGTGTGTGTGTATATCTGGTCTCGGACCTTACTATGTGACCTTGGACAAGTCACTTAACCTTTGCCTGCTTCAGCTCCCTCAACTGTGAAGTGGGGATAATATAGGACTTACCTCCCAAGGGTTGTTGTGAGGATCAAACAAGATATTTGTAAAGTACTTAGCACAGTACCTGGCATATGGTAGGTGTTTAATAAATGCTTATTCCATTCCCCTCCCCACATGGTGGTGAGTATGCAGGATGAACAACAACATATGTGAATATATTTACATGCATATGTGTATATAAACATGTCTCTTCTGGTCCTCTCCTCAGCCCCGTGAGGTAAGTGCCATTGTTGTTGTCTTCAGTTCACCAGAATTACGTGACTTTTGGGTGATCACCCAGCTACTGGGTATGGGAGGTGGAATTCAAAGGCAGCTCCGCTTCCTGTTGCAGTCTTGTCTCTGTCCACTCCCAGAAGCTGCCACCGAGCAGCCGACAAATCCTAGAGTAGGGTTAAACAATAGATTACTAAACTCCTGGGCAAACGAGTAATTACAAAGGAACAGGTTAGAGAATTGCTGAATAGAAAACAAAGGGCTTGATTGAGGAGAGACTTTACATTAATCTGGGAAGTTTTACAAGCAAGCAAATAAAAGAACCGAGAAGTGACTGGTTGCCGAGGATCTTACCCTAAGTCTTCTTTCTTTTGTCGAGACCAACAGGCTAGGGTGAAAACAGTGACACTTGACCTGGAGGATTTGCTGAAGGCTGGGGAGGAAACAGTGGGGAAGGTGCCCAGCTATCAAGGAGAGGTCGGAACCTGGGAATGCTAAGATGCTTTCAGTGCCGGACAGAGCACTTAAGCTGATGGGAAACCAACCCGCTGAGTTCTCAATTGTCAGGGCTTGTTAGATGAGCTTTCAAATAGCTAGGGAGGCTCTCTAGGGCTGCATAAATCCTGATGGACTCTTTATTATTTGGTGAGTTCTGACAGTGTGCTTGGTTCTTCATGGAGTGAGGTTTTAATAGCATATGGCATGTGCTCAAAAGGCTTACAATCAACCATGGGGAAGAGCACCATTTGAAAAGGGTTATTCTTGGTATTTATTCAGAGCCTTTAATCCTCCAAGCTTCAAGTACCCTTGGATCATTAAAACTTGGGCATCACACTTCTCTGGGGAGGGAATAAATGTGAAAAAAAACATTTCTTCTTGCCAGGTGTGAAACAATGCACAGAAATGAAATGACTTGACCAAGGTTATGCAGAAAGTCCACCTCAGAGCCAGGGATGTATCTCATTTCCTGGAATCCATTCATTAAATCCAACAGCTGCATTTATCCTGTCAGCCACCTGAGTTCCATCTGGAAGAGACATTATCTTTAGCTGTTCTGTATTGATAGTGGCTAGGAATTGGTAATGGTAAAACCTATATCAGGGTAGGGGGTCAAAGTCAGAGAAAGTACAGAGGCTAAGTTCTTCTAGAAAACAGCAAGATGTTGTCCGGGACATCTAGGTGGAACAATGAATATAGTGCTGGACCTGGAGTCAGGAAGACTTATCTTCCTGAGTTCAAATCTGGCCTCAGATACTAGCTGTGTGACGCTGGGCAAATCACTTAACCCTGTTTGCCTCAGTTTCCTCATCTGTAAAATGAGCTGGAGAAGGAAATGGCTAACCACTGCCAGGAAAACCCCAAATGGGGTCGCCAAGAGTCAGACACGACTGAAACAACTAAAAGATGTCATCTGCAAATATTGAATTTTTGAGCATTTTAAGGAATCTTTAAGGATCAAGCCAATTCTCCTCTCTTGTCAGTTTTTCCTACCTGATCCCAATGAGGAGAAAACTTTATGTATGACACTAGAATGTGTTTCATAACACACTTGTTATCTGGTCTGTTTTGATGGACAGATAAACTGTGCATCATTATAGAAGCTGAGAACATCATTAAATACCCCAGAGCTATACTGGCATATTTGACACTACCTGTGAGACTCTGGAAAAGACATTGAACGTTTCTGGATCTCAGCTTTTTCATCTGTGCAATGAGAGGGAGAGACTGGACAACCTCAAGGTCTAAATCTGTGATCCAGTGCTTTGACTCAGAACATAGTTAAATTCAGAACCCAGGAAGACATTTAATAACAAGATTCTGACTTTTAGTACTACCTTCTGAGTGAGAATCACCGTCAGTAGAAGACCAGGAATATTTATCTGGTACAGTGCTTCTGCGTGATAAACATTCAGTAAATATATTAAAACAAGAAGAAGAACAGATGGGAGAACACTGGATTTTAAATTGGAGGATTTGGGTCCTGATTCTGGCTTTGATTCTTACTGTGTTTGTGGCCTTGGCCAATTCAGTCAGACTCTTTAGACCTCAGTTTTCTCAACTGTAAAATGACAAGATTGGTCTGTCCATTTGGGTGGCATAGTGGATAGAGTGCTGGCCTGGGAGTCAAGGAGACCTGAATTGGATTTTTGCCTCAGACACAAATCTGGGCAAGTCTTTTAACCTCTCCAAGTCTCAGTTTCCCCATTTTAAAAAATGGAGATGATAATAACTTTTACTTCATGGGGTTGTTGTAAGGATAAAATCAACTGTAAAACATTTGGCAAATCTCATAATGCTACCTAAATGTTAGGTATCATCATCATCATCATCATCTTGGAATAATGAATAAATGGGAGCACAGAGGGTAAGAGGGAGAGAAACCAGTATTGCAAAAAGCAGATAGTCTATCAGGGGTGCAGTAAGGATAGCCTAGCCATTGACCATATGCCACAGAATGAAAGATGTAGTCTCATTTTCCATATTTTCCTTAACCTTTTTATTCTTTTACCCTGAAAAAATACTGAGCAAATCTTTCTCCAGCTCATTTTCTAAGTCTGTAAAATGGGAATCCTAATTCTGAACTGTTAGTGAGGAATGAATGATTTCACAATACGTCCTATACCTCTTTGAGCCTCCTGTGACAAATTTTGAAAATGATGTTTTCCACCATGTTCCACAGTGATGGTATGGTGTTTTGCCAACACTGTTTTGAGCTCCTTTGCTATGGAACTGAAGGTACCTTATGTCAAATGAGCAAGCACAAACCAAAAAAGACAACAGAAAATAAAAAGGAATGTATTGGCAATGTTTGATTAATTCCTAAATTCTTTTGGACTCACAGGTTGACTAAGAGACCCATACATAGCTGGCTGTGGAATCATGATATTCCACAATGGGGAAATTCCCTTGAGATGATTCCAATAAACAGTTATAAAAATCAGGAGGGTGATTCTTTACATTGGTTCAAAGTTCTTCTTGGACATAGTTTTCCGTGTAAAATACTTCATTCTGCAGATGCAGGGAATTCAGTCCATTTCAACAATTTATTAAGCAATGGTTGCTGTCCTCTAGGAACTTACATTCTACTGGATGGGGGGAGGGAGAATAGGAACTGCTTTTAAGTACAAGAGTTTTTAAATACATTTAGTACATTTAAGTACATAGAGCATTTAAGTGTAAGATTCACTGAAGATCAAGTCAGTGAGATTCCTGGAAAATTTAACTTGAATTCCTGCAGGATTTGTGATTTTGACACCAAGGGCAGTGCCGCTGTAACTTAGAAGATGATCTACTCTATGTAAATTATCATGGCCTAAAATCTCTTCTACCCTGTTGCCAACATGGTAATAAGCCTTTCTAAACTCGGTGAACTCTGGGTTTTAAGTGGAGTGATGGGAGAGGGGCAGGGTTTAGAACCACATTCTCAGGTTGGATTGCTTGGAATCCTTGGAAACAAAATGCACCTTCTGATAGCATTCTATCTTACTGATTGTGCCTTTTGTGTTATTTATTCATAGTGAAAATGAGCCACTGGATCATGTTAACCTGCCAACTTGGGCTCAAAACAAGGGTTTCAAAATTAGCTAAAACAACCAATTTGTCCACAAGCCTGTAATGTACCTAATGCTGTCTCATCATCAGGTTAACTCTCTGTTGGGTGTGGAGACATTGGTTATTGGGACAAAAGCAGCTTGAAACTTGATGTAGTCAGAGCCCTGTGTTCACACAAACACACTCTTGTTGGGCCCATGCCTATTTCTGTATAATCTAGTAGAGAAACGGGACCTGCTGTTTCCCTTTGAAGCACTGATGCCCTTGGATTCTGATAGGTGCACGTCGTGTGTCATTGCCATATGCTATGTGTATCGACAGAATTGTGAGTAATAGCAAGGCTACTATATTATGTAAGCCAGAAGACATTGAGAGTGGGATCTTATTTTTAGCAGCTTCTCCCTCTCTTTAGTACATTTTCTGTGTTCTGCTCTAGATCTGAGCTCACGAAAGAGTACCTTAAGGGTGCATGCCATTAGAAAGAAACTCATCCACTGTTGGAAGGGAAACAAGCTAATTGAATTGACCCAGTATGTACCAAATCCCCATGTGCTGGGCATTTCACAATGGAGAGGAGTCCTGACAGCCAAGACTGAATCAGTATGAGAGAAACTGAGGTTCTAGGGTCTGGTCTAACTAGTGATTCCCTGCTGGTTGATTGTCTTCATTTAGTGTTTCTTTAAAGGTCAAGTTCAGCTCCCACTTTACAAATGAGGAATCTGAAGCCCAAGGGGGACTCAAACAGTTGTTTTGCCCCCAAAATGTTTGTCTGATTTTTGGCCATTATTTTTCTCTTCTGTCTTCATAAGTGATTAGTAGTAGGTCCCTTGTAAAATATTTTAAGAGCTTCAATTATTATATCTCTCTACACTTGTACTTAGCCGTGTGGACCTAACTGTACTTAATTCTTAGTCTCCACAGCCCCTTAACCCCCCTTTCATTCCTCAGAAATCTGTATTGTCTGTTGTTTGCCTTTGGACTTTATTCAGTTTTTCCAACCTTTAAGATTTTTTAAAGTTTTTAAAAATTTTTAGTGCCCAAGACTCAGTCTAAAATCCCTGATGTGTCCCTTGCTGGGACAGAATAGTAATTGATTCAAAATATATAAGCTAAACATATTGCCACTTAGTGTTACCTTTTGGCTTGTGTGTTGTTAAGTTTTTTTTGTGTGTGGTTTCTTTTCTTTCTTTTTTTTTTTTTTTTGCTTTTGGTGTGTCAAAAATTCTACTTTCTTCTAAGAATACAAATTTGCATGTCACTGAGATTAAATTTTCAAGTAAATTTTTATAGGATAGTTTGTTGATTTTTGGTAAATATTTCCTTTGTGAAAGTGCTTATTTGTCAGTTTTTAAAGAATATGCACACAGCCCAAGATCCTTTGCTGTTACTAGGCTGCAACATTTTCATATTGCTTCCTGTCTTCACTTCCTTTATTTATACTACATTCTCTCAATATTGGCCCAACTTTTTACAGCTCAAACTATGATTTCATTGGTATTGTAATTGGTATGTTTTGTGGTGAGGAAGCTCCATCTACCAACGGTGCTCTTCACCACTGGTGCAAGAGCAGGTGCTCTTCAGCTTGCCCATGACTTGCCCATGGCCCCACTATTCACTAGTATAGCGGATATATTGCTGGGCTTGGAGTCAGGAACACTTGGGTTTAAATTCCACCTTTGACACTTACCTGTTGTGTGACTCCGGACAATGCATATAACTTTTTTCAGCTTTAGTTCCCCCATGGGCGAAATAGGGATAATAATAGTAGCAACCTCACAGGGAGTTTGTGATGATCAAATAATATAAAGTACTTTGTAAACCTTAAAATGCTATTTGAATGTTAGCTATTGTTATATTGTGCCAAAGGTAGACTTTGAACTCACATCTTTCTCACTGCAAGCCAGCTCTCTCTCTCCTTGGTCTTAGTACTTTATTAAATTCTGTTTTAGAACTTTACAAAGCTCCAAGGTAGCATGTGGATAGATGGATAGAATGCTGGACCTGGAATCAGAAAGACTGAAGTTCAAATATTACTTTAGATGCTTAATAGCTATGTGACCCTGGGCAAATCACTTAATATCTGCCTCTGTTTTCTCATCTGTCAAATGGGAATAATAATAGCACCTACCTCCCAGGGTTGTTGGGAGGAGAAAATGAAGCAGTATTCATAAAGTGCTTTGCAAACCTTGAAGCTCTCTATTATTATGTAATCTCATTTCACTTTATCTGGGAGCAGCATTATGTTCCTCTGAGAAGCCAAAAGCCCCCCCCCCCCCTTTTAAATAAATTGTCTTTTGTACGCTATTTCATAAATGTGCAAGCCCTGGGCTTGGGTTCCCTTGATAAAGAAAGAGAGGTATAAAGGTGAAGTTTTAGAATCTCAGTTCATTTAGGGGCACTCCTCAATTCACTTCATAGGGTATCGATTTGCTCAGCTTGGTCTTTTTCTCTTTCCTGACAAGATCTGCCTTGCTTGCCTTTGCTGATTCTTTTTACCCATGTCCAAAAGGATTCTATTTTTAGGGGCTGGCCTTATTCTTTTCTCTCCCTGCATGCTTTCCGTGGCTTCTTCCACCTTTTCTTTCTAAGCCCCCAATAGAAAATTTACATAACAGCTTTCTCCAAGGAACCTGAGCAGGGCAATTATCTAATTGATTTTCCCTTTGTCCTTTTGAAGCAGGAGGGAGTTGGGGAATCAACCCACTGACCCAGTGGGTTGGAGCAAAGTGGGGCTAAGAACACAAAAGCTCTTCAATCTCAAGATCTAATTGTAAAGCTTATTGTTTTTTCTGTGAACCACCTTATGGGGCCCCCACTTGGCAGGGCTTAGCTGTGTTTACATTTTTACAGGCAAAATCCTCTGACAGTGAATATAGTCACAGAAGAGTTCTGTTCTGAAAAAGTCATTTCCACGACTGAGATGACAGCTAGCCCCAGTAAACAGTGTTCAATCTAGATACAACCAATTCTCTTTATTAATAATCCTGTAAAACAAAATTTCTCTCTTCCATGGTCCAGTAATAGTCCCTTTCCATAAATCCTAAGGAAGTCCTCTATTATGGGACTATTCCTTTCAGTTCTCGAAGGGAATAGGAGGGTTGAGCAGTTAACTCTCAATAACTTACCTGCCTCCCTGTTAATCATCCAGTTCCACAAACATTTATAAAGCACCTACTATGTGAAAGTCTGGAGAGACAGCATCTACTGTATTTCTTAAAGTCTGGGTCATGACCCCATATGGGGTTGTGAAAAATTTGGCAACAGTGAAAGGTTTCTGAATGTGCAGTGACAAAAAATTAATTAAAAATCAAACATGTAATGAATCCGAGGTGTTTCTGGTAGCGCTTGCCTGTGTGTGTTGCATAGGGCAAGTTCATTGCAGCCTTGGTTCTGAACACAAAACATGTGCACTTTGCATTGTGCATGCCCTCAGGCCATGAAATGCCAAAAGTGGAAAAAGGGTCCCAAGTGGAAAAAGTTTAAGAAGCCCTGGTATACAGCACCAGCCTTAAATGATAATAATAATAATAATAATGATAGCAATTAACATTTATATAGTTCCTTACTATGTGTCCGGCACAGTGCTAAATGATAATGAGATAATAAGAGAAAGGTACTTATTATCTCCTTTGATCCTTACAACAACCCTGAGAGGTGGGTGCTATTATTTATCCCTATTTTACAGAAGAGGAAACTGAGGCAAATAGGAGTTAAATGACTTGCCAAGGGTCATGTAGCTAGGATGTGTCTGAGGTCAAATTTGAACTCAGGTCTTCCCGACTCTGTATCCTGACACTGTATCTCCTATACCACCTAGTTACTCCGAACAACTGAAAGCCAGGAAGAACTTGGTTTGAGTCCCAACTTTGACACATCCTGAATATGTGACTCAAGACAAATCATTTAATCTCAGGATACCTCATGTCCCTGTGTGAAAAACTGGTGAAGTCCATCTACACTGATGAACATGATAGGCCCCATTAAAGATATATAATATATGTTATATATTACATGTAATATTATATATTTTTCATATCTATCTCTATCTGGATATATGAAAAGCACTCTGCTTGGCCCTGGGGATACAAAACAACAAAAAAAAATCCCTGCCCTCAAAGAGCTTAATCTATGTACAATCACAGGAATAAAGCTGGTGGGATATTAAATATCATATAATTTCAGAAAATTTTATGGTATTTAATTATATTAGATTATATACAATACTGGATTATGTGTAATATCATTAAATACCATATAATTTGAGAAAGGAGAAAACACTAACAACTTGGGGGATAAGAAAAGGGTTTTTAGGTTGGAGGCAGCGCCTGAGATGAACTTTGAAGGAAGCTAAAGACTGTAAGAGTTGGAGGTGAGGAGGGAGTGTATTCCAGGCATGGAGGAAGACAAGCCCATGCAGTGGGATGGAAACAGGCAGTAGAATGATGAGCATATTGGCTGGTCGGCATCTCCATTGCCATAAAAACTTCCAAGGCTTCCTAGCCAAAGATGAAAATGAAATTGTGTTTCTGTGGATCACTGATCTCCTTACTGGTTAGTACTTCTTACTTACCCATTCGTCCATGCCTTTTTGTCCTGTATAATCCTAGTCCAGGTCTTTCTAGAAATCCTTTCAATGTGATATATCCAAGGTCTTGGTGGCTTTCCTTTCTGTTGTTTGCCCTAATTAGACTGTAAGCTCCTCAAGATATGGGATCAATTTTTATTTTTGTATCCCTCAATGCTTGGCAGATAGTGAGCACTTAATAAATGTCCACCTTTCCTCCCTCCCTCCCTCCCTTTCTTCCTTCCTTCCTTCCTTCCTTCCTCCTTTCTCTCCCCTCCTTTCTTCCCTCCATTGTTCCTTTAATTCCTCCCTTAGTGTATAAGATCACTAGGAGAATATTGATGTTAAAAAAAAATTCCATAGGATTTTTGTTGCAGCAAACAATTTGGATTCATTGAAAGTGCTTCCCTTATAATGCATTATTTTGTATTATGTTTTATTTTGTCATTGTGGTTATGTTTTGTGATTGTGGTTTGTCCTTTGTTCTCGAAGAGGACCATGACATCAGGAAGATGATGCCATGACTTGCAAATGAATTGAATTTAAGCGAGGCAGGGCTGTGCAAAGTCACCAGCCTCACTTTCTCCTCCAGAGCCATCTGGGTCCAGTCACCAGATACGATCAAGACAACTGGAGATGGCCCCAGATGCAATGGGAGACCTTGGCCTTTTTAACCTAAGATCTTTCTGAGTTCCCACTTTGACTGAGTCAGTGCCCATTCAGTGATTAGGACTGATTAAGAAGTGAGCCAAGGGATGGCTCCTCCTCTCCTCCCAGTTTGATATTCTCATATCCCTATAATGGACCATAAACTCCATGCTAAGCATTGTATCTTACAGTTTCAGATTTAGAACTGGAAGGGACCTATTCCCTCATTTTACAGCTGATGCCAGAGAAGTTAAGTGACATACCTAACATCACAAGAGCAGTAAATGGCAGAACCCAAATTGAACCCAAGCCCCTGGCCATCTTCCACTGAATCAGGTGGCCTTTCTAGTAGATGCTCAATAAATGTTGGCTGAATTAGAAGATGATTGCCATATTGCCTACTTCCTTGCTTCTCTTGCCCTTACCAGTTCTTTCATATATACTTATCCGTTGCCTGGGACAAGGTATTTCTGTCATTTCTCCAGATTCCACCCCACCTTTTTTTAAAGTCCAGTCCCTCCCATTATGCTTCTTCTCATAGAGCATAAACATAGAGTAAGAATGTTCCTTAGAGGTCGATTAGTCCAACCCTTTAATTTTACAGATGAAACAAGTGAGGTACAGCCAGCATGGCTAAATGATCTGTCCAGCATCATCCAGGTAGTTAAGCGTCCGTTCTGGGATTTATCCCCTGACTTCAAGTTCCATATTTTTTTCTACTGTAGCACCCTATCTCCTTCCCATTCTTCTTCAGACTGAGTAGCCATCATTAAATTCTTAGGTTGGACAAGCTGCAGTTGTCCCTTAGGGAGATTTGCCTTTGGAAGCAAACATCCAACATGTAGGGTTTCAGGTTTGTTCTTGGCTGGTTAGAGCTCAGTTTTTCTTAGAAAAGGTTTTCTTAGAAAAGAAAGTTCCCTTTGCACTCATGCATATTGATGAGGTATATAGGAATCTTTAGTTATACAGGAACTGTAGCCACATGGATCCAGTTTCCCTTTAAACGTCCATAGGTGTCAATGTGAAAGGAACATAGAGCAGTAGCCAAAGACATCAATTTCATCAGATTGCAAACCCAAAGGAAAACAACTGGGGGTGTTTGTGGCATAAAAAAGCATCCCTCATTGCTTAAGGGACTGGTAGGAGGCCATGTAAGGGAAAGTGGCAGCAACATGGTCTCTAGTATTACTCTTTCACTCCATAAACATGGCAAATTGATGCTCATAAGATCCTTAGAAATATCTAATACCTGATGCCAATGACCTCCAGGTCCACTCTGTTTCAAGGTTTGGGTAAACATATGTATAAGTCTTTGATGTCCAACCTGTAACAGAAATGCCATTCATGTCTTGGAACTAGCTGGATCTTGCTGGCGATGTGGGTTAATAAAAACGGCCAGTGTTTGCAGCCCCCTCCCTTTCTTATGCTACAGGCAAATGTGCAAAATGGGGGCATTCTCAGATTAAACCCATCCTTTGCCTGACTGATTGCCAGTTGGAGTGCTGGCAATCAGTCCACAGCATCTGGGAATAATTTGCCCAGCTTCACCTAGGTTAAAAAACTTAATTCATAGTTGCCTAGTAGAGTTTTGAATGCATAGCTATTGAAGTCAGCCTAGCTGACCCCAGTTCCTAACTGTCAAATAATCTGAAGGGATAATTTTCAAGCCCTCTTTGTGTGTTTTTTGAAAGTTTTTTTCCCAACTCGTGTGTGTGTGTGTGTGTGTGTGTGTGTGTGTGTATTAGGGTGGAGGGGGGAGTAGAGTTAAAAGAGAGAGAGCAGATGATTCAGGAGGATGGGTGAAGCAGTCCACCTTTTGAATCATCCGACTTCTTCCCAAACTTTGTTTTCCTTGTTTGACCCCTGTTTGTGAGCAAAAAAGTGTTATTCCTCCAATTCCAAACTAGGGTCAAAGCTGATTTGTTTTGGTCTTTGCACCTCCAGCATCTAGAACAATGCTTAGTATACTGTAGGTACTTAATAAAAGCATTTGAATGGCATTAAATTTTGAATCACAATACTAGAAGTTGAGGAGTTTGGTTTTCTAGTTAGGTGGTACCCTGGGTAGAGCTCTGGGCTTTGAGGCAGAAAAAAAAACAAAACGTGAGTTCAAATCCAGCCTCAGGTACTTACTAGCTGTGTGATCAAGGGCAAGTCACTTAACATCTGTTTGCCTCAGTTTTTCCATCTGTAAAATGGGGATACTAATAGCACCTACCTCCCAGAGTTGTTGTGAGGATCAAATGAGATGGTATTTGTAAAGTACTTAGTACAGTGCCTGACACAAGTTGTTGTTCATCTGTGTCAATCTTGTCTGACTCTTCGTGGCGCCTTTGGGGTTTTCTTGGCAAAGATAGTTGAGTGGTTTGTCCTTTCCTTCTCCAGCTCATGTTACAGATGAAAGAAATAAATAGGGTTAAGTGACTTCTCTAAGGTCATGCAGTTAGTAAGTATCTGAGGCTGGATTTGAACTCAGGAAGATGAGTCTTCCTGACTCCAGGCCAGGCACTCTATCCACTGCACCACCTAGCTGCCCTCAGCTATGTGCCCCTGGCACATAGTAAACACTATATAATAATAATAATAATAACAACAACAACAACAACAATAATAATAATAATAATAATTATTATTATTATTATTATGGTCAGCTAGGTCCTAACTCAAGATGGTCCTCTGGTAATTTTGGTTCTATATTGGAACACAAAGAGGCACACATGGAACATTTAGCCAAGGCAGGAGAAGGATATCTAACAAGGATATTCAGCCAGGATACCACATTGGTTCTAAGCCTAGCTCTTTTACCTCTGTCTTGCTCACAGCACTTTGCTGATCAAGCACCCGTGTTCATCTTGTGGCCTTTTATACTCAGGTGACAAGGAAGCCTGTTAACAGCTTGAGCCTTAGTCGCCTGAGCCATTTAAAACCAAAGAATAGTCTCAATACCTCTTAAGGAAAAACTAGCCCACTGCATGTGGTGGGGCTAGAATATTGCTCCCACCACACTAGCCTTCACTGGGGAGTTTGCTGAAGTTCTATTGCAACTAGTTAATGATCGTCAATGGTCAATAAACATTTGTTAAGTGCCTACTATGTGCCAGGCACTGTGCTAAGCATTGGAGACACAAATAAGAAAAAGAAAGACAGTCCTTGCCCTCAAAGAGCTCACAATCTGGTGGGGGGGGCAATATACAAAAAGAAACTGGAAAGGGGGTGGTGGCCAAAGAATACCTGACTTGGGGGCAGAAGCATGATTTTCATGGAGAACAGAGATTTAGAGATGGAAGGGATATGAATAGAGGTTATCTAGTCCAATCCCCTTCTTTTACACATGAGGAAACTGAGGCGAAGAGAGTTTAAATGATTTACTCATGATATACAAATAGTACCTGAGATTTGAACCTAAATCCTTTGATGCTCCAAGTCTAGTATGCATTCCATTGCACCAAGCTGCTACCATTTTGTGTGAGATACTTTTCACTGGTTTTTGCTGTCTTTCCTCATGTTCACAAAGCATTTTATAGATCCTGCCTCACTATTCCCCTAGATCCATTTGGTCACAGTAATGACAGTTAAACTGTGGCTCAGGGAGTAATAATAAAAGTATAGTAAGTTGGTGGTTATAGCCATTCTTACCCTTCCCGTTTCTATGCTGTGAAATGAAATATTTTTCCAAAAGATGTTGAAGAAGGTAGGCCATTAAGTGGATGAAGAATTTTCTAGTGTTGTAAATATGGCATGTCTGGATTTCAACAAGTCTCTTGATGAACTTTCTCATTATATTCTTGTGGACGTAATGGAGAAATGTGATTTTTTGAAGTTGACTCAGGTAAGTGGATTTCTGGCTGACTGGATGACCAGACCTTAAGAGTATTGTGGAATATCACAGGGTCTGGTTCTTGGCCCTGATCTGTTGAACATTTTAATAAATGATTTAGGCATAGGGGTCGTAAGGGGTTTGCTTATCAAATTTTCAGATGACACAAAATTGGAAGGATTCACTAACCCATTGAACAATGACAACTAATTCTAGGGGAACAATTAAAATAGTTTTCTTTCAAGCCTACACCTTCCTCTTGTGATCCTGTTTCCATTCTCTCTTGTCCTCTTTGAGACCCACTGTTAATCATTCCACTTTTTTCCCTTGCTTATGTCTTCAATCGTCTTCTTTCTTCATTGATTCCTTACTTTCATGCACAGAAATATTAATTTCCCCCTATTTCAAAGAAAAGCTACTCTTGAGCCTTCTGCCTTCTTTAGCTACTGTCTGATTTCTCTCCTTTCTTTCATTGCAAAACATAGGAACAAAGAATCTCATTGACCCTCCCCCCCCACCCATCCCTCACTCCTCAGCTTCTTGAGGTCTGGCTTCTGTCTCTACCACATAACTAAAACTGCCCACTGAAAGGAACCAATAATCAAACACTAGAGTTTAACTTTTCCTTAGGTCTCATCCTCCTTGGTTTCTTGGCAACATTTGACACCCATAGTCCACTGCAGAACCTGGAGGAAACTAATCGGTGAGGTGAATAGAATGGAAGACGGAGGGGCCGCTAGGTGGCTCAGTGTTTAGAGCATCAGACTGGAGTCAGGAAGACCTCAGACACGTGCTGTATGACCCTGGGCAAGTCATTTAACCCCAACTGCCTCACCAAAAACAAAACAAAACAAAACCCATTACCCTTGTTCAGGACTTTGTTATGTCTTGCTTGGACTATTGCAAGTCTTCTAACTTGTTCTAGTCTTTCTTCTTGAAAATTTATCTTTCACAATGCCACTATATTGATTTTCCCATAGCATAGCGCTGGTCTCTTTGCTCCCCACCTCCTCTGCTAAAAAATCCTCAATAGTTCCTCATTACCAACCGAGTAAAAAATACTTCAGCTAAAGGAGTTGTGTTCTCTGAATATAACTCCAAACTGTCACTTCTTGGTTTTTTTGCTCATATGGGTAGGTGGTTGTGTGACACTGATGATAAGGATATTAAGTTCCGAGGGCCCTTGAACGTTGGAAGGGAGCAGTCAATGTGGTTCTAGAAGGAAATTACTTTTATTGATTTTTTTTTGTTTTTATGTCACCTTAATTTCAAAATTTTTTACTCCTTTCCCTGGTGAGCTTTCCTTTGGAACAACTATTAATAAAGAAGGAAAAATGGAGCAGTTTGGCAAAACTAACACATTGACCATATCTGAAAGTGTATGTATATTCCATGTTCATAGTCCCTCGCTTCTGCAGCAATAGGAGGGAGCTGTACTTTTTTGACTGCAGAAGGAAATGTCTCTTTTCTCAGGCCTTTATTATTTAGTAAGTAATTTTGGTTTTAGCCAAATAGTGGAACAAATAGGCACATAGTCCTCAGATTACCTTCCAAGGAAAGGCTGAAGACTGCTAAAGGAATTGGACATGTTTTGCCTAGAGAAGATAAGACTGGGGGAGGGGGGGATTTGATTGTGTTCAAGCATTTGAAGGACTGTCATCTGTCCTGTGAAGGAGAGATTGGACTTGTTCTGTTTGGTTTCAGAGATCAGAAGCAGAAACCATGGGGAAAATTGCAAAAAGGCTTATTTAGGTTTGATGTCAGGAAAAACTTCCTAAATTAGGATTGTCCAAAAGTATAATGGGCTGCCTCTGGAGGTGACCAAGTTCCTCTCCTTGGACTTCTTCAGGCAAAGGTTGGATGACTCCATGCTGGGTATGTTATGGTGCAGATGTGTCAAACTCAGATAGAAATAGGGGCCACTAAGTCATACATAAGGATCCCTGTGGGCTGCATGTTGACTTAGAAAACCACATATTGATATTCTTTATGTTCTATTATATTTTTTTTTTATTTTCCTAAACATTTACTAATTGCATTTGAATCTGGTTTGGGCTGTACTCAAGACTGTTTTTGGGCCAAACACGGCCAAGAGGCCACAAGGCAGCTTGTTTGACACCTTTGTTATAGTGACTTGGAAGAAGTGACATGGGTAGAGACAGCTAGGTGGCGCCATGGATACAGTCCTGGAGTCCTGGAGTCAGGAGGACCTGAGTTCAAATGTGATCTCAGGCACTTGATACTTACTAGCTGTGTGACCCTGGGCAAGTCACTTAATCCCATTGCCTAGCAAACAAAACAAAACAAAAAAGAAGTGACACTGGTATTTGGTAGTAATGGCAGCCGAGGTCCCTTCCACCTGGGGTCTTAAAAAAGTGGTAACATACTTCCAGGTGAACCAAACCTTCAGGCCTAAGGAAAATCAATCTTTTTGTTGTTTTCATGAAGGTGATGGTGGTGGGGAAGGGACTCACTTTTGTTAGTTAGCCTGATAACTAAACATTAAAAAGAGATTTCTTTGAAAGATTGAAACATTTTATTTAAGTACAAATGCATAGATGCTTTCATTAGAGGAGGGCTAATGATGCATACTCTGGAAAAACAATGAAAGAGTTAAAATTGAAAAAAGTTGCTAGTTAGAGATCTAGCACCCCCTCCCCCTATGAAAGCAGGGCTCTCCATCTTTTCTCTCCTTTGAAAATCTCTTTTTTTTTCTTTCTTGAATAAACCTCTTCACTTGCTGTCCCTCTGCTATGATTTATTATTTTAATTCTCTAGCTGTCTTAGTGAAGTATGTAAAGCATTTGGGAATAAAATCATGTGGAAAGACATTATAGGAACTAAAGATGTATTATATGTTGCACCGGATGGTGACTCAGTAGAAGAAGCTGATGGGTTGCATTGTTGATGAGACGCAAATCTGGCCGTGCAACCACTGTCTCCTGAATTGGAAATCAGCTCTCTATTGTGACCATAGCAAAGGAGAGCTCTAAATAGTTGCCATTCTGATAAGTGGGTTAGGAATGCATAGCAATGAATCGTATGCCTTGGAGTGATTTATTCTAGCATCTCTACTAGACTTGATGTTTCCATTTATCTAGAATTAAAATGAGAATAATTTACCCTTCTACCTTTCAGGGTGTGGCACCACTAGAATGTAAACTTTTTGAAGGCGGGGATCCTTTCCCACCCATCTTTGTAGCCCTTACTTGAGCTTTTTACATGTAGCTGGTGCTCAATGACTAGTGACTATATTAAATGAATGACTAAAAATTCATGAGTTCATACTTGTAAGTGGTGTGAAATTTGGTCCATGGGTCTTTTTGAGATGTCAAGAGAATGTGAAGAAGGCCTCTAAGGCATCCTTCATCCTCCCCTCTCATCCACAGTAAATTTGTGGGAAGATAAGGATTTAACAGGATGGGCAGGCAGGGATGGAGTGAAATTTATATCATTGGAGGGGATCCTCATATTGGTAAACTCATAGGATCATAGAGTTAGAACTGGAAGGAACCTTAGAGGTCACGTAGTTCAAAGTCCTTATTTTAGAGATGAAGAAATTGAGGTTAAATGATTTGTCCAGGGTCACACCACTAATAAATGCCTGAAACAGGGTTTTTACCTTGGGCTTCCTGATTCCTCATCTACTTCTCTAGCCACTATTTCATACTGCCCCACATATCCATGACTGTTAGAGAATAGAAATTTGCTACATTCATATAAAAGCTTCATCATCAGAGGTATCAATATACTAATAAACCTTAACCTGGTGGATAGATAAATATATATGATTCATTACTGATTTCATTATAGCTAAGCTCAGCCATATGATACTTCTGACAAGTCCCTGTTTCATCTAAAACACAAAAGAAAAAGAACTTGGTTATTTTCTTTTCATGCCATACTAATTTGACACCTTTTCCCTTGTACCTAAGTAAGTAGCTTTTTGGCTAAACACATTGAAATTCAGAAAATACAACTAACTTGGACATAATAGTTTTGTGTCATTTCTTAGTAAGCATCTCCCAGACCAAAGCCTTAACAATCTACAGGTTGTCCCTTTAAATCTAGACAAGAGAATGAGGAGGTTTGGAGAGCAGGGGAAAACAAAGAAGAGGACATTTTCTCAAAGGTCCGTAATGAAAGAGGCTATAATCCAGGTCAGGCATGAAAGAGGGCACAAGCTATCATTCAATATCATTCAATTACAAGGCTTTTGGAAGCTTCGAAATAATTCTTGTGATTCATTTTTCAAAAATAATTCTTTGTTTAGGATTGTCTTTGTCTCCTTGGGGCTTGGTCACCCCCTGCAGCAGGCAAGGCTCTGTTTTATTGGCAAAAAGTCATGGCTTTTTTGATCCTAAGGGAAGGGAGAAAACCATCAGGATTTGTAAGTTCAGAATTTTCGGAGGCACTTGGTAGACCTGATGAGATCAGAAAAGATACCCACAATCTTATCAAATGTTCTGGGTGATCATGAATGTCAGAGGCTTCTGGTTGATCCCCAGAGTGCCTCGGATGCTGACTACTGCCTCTCCATCTGTACGTGTGCTGATCACACACACCTGTCCTTCCTATTAGTCCTGAATGTAATTTGTGGGCTATATAGATGTCAAGCTCGGTTTCGAGATTCACCCAGTACTTTAGAAAAAGTATATGAGTTTTGAAATACTTGGTTAAGATAACATTGAGTATAATCAAAGATGCCAACACTAGTCTTCCCCACTGAGTAAGGACATTGCAAAGAAGGCTGGGTTTAGAATTAAGGAACCAGCATTCAAATTCCAACTTGGCCCAGTATGGCCTTGAACAAGTCACCCAACTTGGCTGAGGCTCAGTATCCCCATGTATAAAATGAAGAGATGGGGCTAAATGACCTCTGAGGGTTTGTGCTCTAAATTTATTATCCTATGGTTCAGTGAAAGAGTCACTGCCTGTCAGTTTTTCAGCTAGAGTTCCTTAAGTCAGGAATCTGTATTCAGATAGGTCAGGTGTTGGCCTTTAGAACCAATAAAGAATTGAGGCCATTATCTGGACATGCCTACCACCAAAAAAAAAAATCAAACCATTCTGTTTTAATTTATGCCAGATAACAGCTGTGCAGAATTGGACTTCAGGGGCAATCATTCAGTTAACAGATTAGGTTTCTGAGAAGCAGCCTGGCACCAAGGATAGAATGTTTTAACTTGAAGTCAGAAGACCTGGGTTCAAATCCTGTCTATGACACTTATTGGCCATATGACCATGGGCAAGTCACTTAGTTTCTCTTAAGTCTTAGGCAGCCAAGACTTGCCACCTCAGTTTTAGAAAGATTGCCATGAGTAGATATAATTCTTGTGCCTCTGAAATCATGGATTCTTGACGTATTGTTGGCCTCTAGCTGCTGTGGGAGATTCAAGGAAACGTGAGATGTGGTCCTTGCCATAGTAAAATAGAAAGTTTGGGTATATTTGGCTGCATATCAGTTAGACCAGGAGTGGGGAACCTGCAGCCTCGAGGCCATATGTGGCCCCTGGCTCCTCAAGTGCGGCTCTTTGACTGAATCCAAACTTCACAGAACAAATCCCCTTAATAAAAGGATTTGTTCTTTAAAACTTGGACTCAGTTGAAAGGCTGTACCCAAGGATCTAGAAGGCCGCATGTAGCCTGGAGGTTGCAGGTTCCCCATCCCGGAGTTAGATAATTCTCCACCCCTTTCATCCTTTGTGTATTCCAGGTGAAAATATTGCTCAGCCAGGTATGGAAGTTAGTGTGTATAGAAATTATTGTGGTCTTTGAAGTCTCCTTTCCCCACAGGATCAGTCCCCAGTTTTCTGAAATGTGAGCTGCATTGGTCATTTGGCCAATTTGCTCTTTATGCTATTTGTTCTTCTACCTCACCATGATGAGGCTATGCACCTGTTCTTTGGGGGATTTTGAAAGAGTTGCTACTGCTTCTCATCCACTCCCTCTGTCCTCCTCCCACCTCCATCCATCCATCTTCACTCCTCCCCACAAACACACCCAACCTAGAGCTCATTTCTATGGGGTGAGAAAAATTGTTAGGCCAGAGACTCCTGCAGTAACAGGTGTTACTTAAGACCCCTAGAATTTAATCTTGGCTTTCACCCGAAGATTAGTGAAAATAAAAATGGTCATCATTAATCTTTAAGCTTCTCCTGCAGCCATGACAGTCAACCACAGCCTTGACAACCTACAGTTGATTTACAATTTTGCATGTTCCTTATTTCCCTTATAGCTCGACACACAGAGAAGGCTGATTTATGGAGCCTATATCCTGTCTTAGAGGGGGAAGGATAGCAACAGGGCTTTTCAGTATGCAGTAAATTTAAATGTCATGGGATTTTTTTTAAAAGGCACACACACACACACACACACTCACAAACCCTCTGCCCACAGAAAGAACAACAAAACACAAGCCAAACACACATTTTCGTGTCCCTGACCTAGAAAATCATAAATTCAAAATAATAAGACTATTTCCTACACACCTGGAATCTCAGAATTATTATTCCTTAGTGTTTTGACTGCCTCCTCCTAGGAAATAGAGGAAGGTGAGATCTGATAGAAAATCCATCCATGTAGCTTTGAAATCCCATTCATGTTTGACTGGCTGCTCCATGAAGAACCTGCTCACCTCTCCCATTGACTGATGGGTTTCTATTCCTTTCTTTCATCTCCAAGCCACCTTTTAATTCGGAGGATCATAGGGTCATAGATTTAGAGTAGGAAGGGATCTTAGAAATCATCTAACAGTCCAACAGTCCTCACTTCAGAGATGACCCTGTAGCCTAGGGAAGTGAGTTTCCCAAGGTCACATATGTGGTACATGGAAGAAACAGGTTTTGAACCAGCATCCTCCTATACCAAATTCAGCACTTTCTACTCTGTCACACTGCTTCTCTCTGTCATTCTGTTCATTCCTAAGATTTTTCTGCTCTTTTAGTGTCTATCTTTGTTTCTGTTCTCACTGTCCCCCTTCTGGAAGAAAGCTTTCTTTTCTCCCCACTGTCAGCTTCTTGCTTCTGAGATCAACTTCCATTTACACTATATAAATATTGTATTTAAATCATTGTTTGCATACCCCCCCATAAAATGTGAGCTCCTTGTGACCCTGAGCCAAGTCATATAACTTCCCATAGCCTCAGTTTTCTCATCTATCAAATGGTAATAATAATAATAATGATAGATGATACATAGAAAGATGATAGATTAATAAATGAAAGCCAGATGATAGAGATAAATAGCTGATAGATAGATGATACATAGATAGATGATGGTAGACAGAAGATAGAGATTGACAAATGATAGATTATATATATATATATACACACATATATATACATATATATATGGAGAAAGAGAGGATAGATAGCTGTAGATAGATGATGCAAATAGAAAAATGATAAATAATTTATTACGTACTTACTATATGCCAGCTGTGCTCAGTGCCAGGCTACAAATACAACCAAGCAATCCCTGCCCTCAAGGAACTTACATTCTAATGGGGGAAGACAAGACATAAAGGAGAACTGGAAAGGGAGATAAGGGTCAGGTGAGGAGGAGGAGGAGGAAGAGATGGGAGTGAGGTTAAGTATAGCTGGGTCCCCTCCTGGACTAGTGATGGTCCAGAGAGATAGTCACCAATCAGGAAAATATGGCCTTAAGGCAGATATTTCTCCAAAGGGGCACAGTAGCTCGTGAAAGGGAGAAGGTCTAGAGTCAGGAGTGAAGTGAAGCATGGCCACAGCCTCTCTTAAAATATGGTGATCTAGGCTGGTAGTCACCAATCAGATCAGGAATTTAGATGATAAGCCAACTACAGATTCCTTATAGAAACTAGGGATCTCTTTTTGGGGTTGAGGGCGAGAAATCTTCAACTCTAGAGGTCTATGCCATGAAGTCCAGGTACTACTGTCCCGTTAAATCCTTAGTACACACAGAATTTTGCACTGAATGGGATGGGCCTTTTGTCCAGTAGAACAATCTGTTTTTTATCTGTCTGTCTATCTATCTATCTATCTATCTATCTATCTATCTATCTATCTATCTATCTATCT
>NW_020954576.1:21499129-21518095 GCF_900497805.2 Vombatus ursinus
TCTATCTATCTATCTATCTATCTATCTATCTATCTATCTATCTATCTCCCTCAGCAAAATTAAAAAAAAAAGAACACACATCAGACCCAAAGCATTTAATTAAAAAATGGACTGATGGAAATGCTCAGCTAGACTAGGGCAGGGTGAGATTCAAACAGCCCAAGTTGGGTATTGTGGCCTCATTCAGGGGGCATCTTTCTAGACTAGCTGGTACTTATGACCTCTGATAACTATGGTACAAAGCACCAAGGTCAGTAGAGCAAATGAAGCCATTTGTTGCCTAGTCAGGTTCTCCCATCACGTTTCATATCTAACAAGGGAGCAAGGAAGGCAGGAAGGAATGAAGAACCTTCATTTTTGAAGGCAAGGACAGGTGATGCCCTGGCAGATTATCTTTGGCTTCCACCAGCATTCCAAAGTGCTGCTTTGGGAAGATGAACCCCAGCCATCTGCCTCCTTAAAACCAAGAAAGCAATGCAGGCTGGGGTGGGGGTGGGGTGTGTATATGCTATAATAATTAAAAGGATGAGGAGAAGGGGGGCATGACTCCTGCTCAGCATTAATCACTAGGTTGGAAGTATGGGAGACCAAGTGATTCCCATTTTAAGTGAGAATTTGAGTAATCACAATGTCACTTGAAAGCTGAAGCTGTTATTTTTACCTTATTGAAGGAATTATAGGATAGAGGTCACAAAAATGTTAAAATTTTTCTAGATTCATGTCTTGAATGTAGATTAAGGGTTCTTAATCTAGGGTCCATGAATTTATTTTCTAAAAAAAATTGATAGCTATATTTCCATATTACAGGTTTCCTTTGAAATCCAATGTATTTTATTTTATGCTTTTAAAAACATTATTCTGGGGGCAGCTAGGTGGCACAGTGGATAGAGCACTGGCCTTGGATTCAGGAGGACCTGAGCTCAAATCCGGCCTCAGACAAATAACACTTACTAGCTGTGTGACCCTGGGCAAGTCACTTAACCCTATTGCCCAACCCCCGCCCCCAAATAAACAAATAAAAACATTATTCTGAGAAGGGGTTTATAGACTTTACCAGACTTCCAGAGGAGTCCATGACAGATATAAAAATTAAGAACCCCCTGGTGCAGATGAAGGAGAGAATAGCTTTGTTAAGGTTGTACTGATATCATAACTTTGATTCTTATGATTTGTTAGGAGCCTACTCACTCCCTGATCCTCCCCCTCCCAATCTTTCCTCTTTCCTTCCCATTTAACTTCCCTCATCCGTTTGCTTCTAGGGATGAGATTCTTACTTCTTCATTTATCAAACATTAATCAGGTATCCAATATTCTCAAAACTCTGGATTAAATGCTGTGGGCAAAAAAGAAGACAAATAAGACATGATCCCAGCGCCCAGTAATTTGAGGCAAGATGGCATGAGATGATGGGTACCTCATTCCAAAAGTTAACTAACAAACAGGTCAGAGAAATCCAGAGAGAGAAATAGGACAAGAACAGGCTTTCCATAGTCTTCTATTTGTAGAACGATAATGAAGGCCAATGGTCTAGGCAGAAGGGAAGAACACATTAAAACCAAAGGGAAAATGTCATAAAATACTGCCTGCTGCTTAACAATTGTTAGGTGGAAACAACCCCTGAAACTACACAGCTGTTTCATTTGATGGCTCATAAAATCTGAGTAAAGTCCATCAGGGTTCTCCCCATCCCCACTTTTTGTTTTTTATAAGGAAGGACCAGTTTTCTCCCCTCAAGCAGTTATGATAACATCTGTTTCCTGTCCCTGGAAATGCAGAGAATCCACTGACACCAGCAGCCTGTCTGGTGCCAGGAAGTCCTGTTACACAGACCACTGCCTTCTGGAATGGGTTTTTGGTATGGGACTGATCTGAAGGGTGGTAGTCTGACCCACTACAGGTCTGTGTGCATCTGTGTTGCTGGGTATTTGCTTTAGGCAGTTGTATGTATGAAACATCTGTGTGTGTATGTGTGTGTGAATCTGGGTATACTTGTGTATTGTAAAGAGGGTGGCCTCTGTAAGAGTCATTCTGTAGAGATGATGGGAATACAAGTGATAAGCCATTAGTTAGCATCTCTCTTTGGCAGGAGATGAATTGACTGCCAATATTGCAAAACAGCCGTGTGATTAACAGGCAGCTCTGATTTTTCAAATAACAACATAAACTGCTTTGCCTGAGAAAGGGGGTATATTTTCCTCAATTTTTGAAGTGGCATTTCTCATTTTCAAAGTTTCAGTGTCTTTGATGGGTGAGTTGTTTCATTTCAGCATGAAACAGAATTTGGTTCAATGTTAGGTTGGGTTACATAACATGACATAGTAGGTTGCAGTCTCTTGGGGGATAGAAAGTTATTTCCCTAGAAACTTTCCCAGCTTAGAGTTTTGGAAAGTCATTCCTAAGTGAACCTGTGGTTATTTTACAAGGTGGAAAAGGAAGGGGGGGGGAAATGACAAGCAGGGGAGTTCTGGGTAGGCAGTCTATTCTTCTCTACAAAATGACTTAAAGTACTTAAAAAAAATTTTTTTTTAGAATCCAAAAAAATCATACTTGTGTTTCTTCAGAACCAATAGTTACATGTAAAAAAATTAGATTATACAGAAAGTGAACTCTTGGGGACAGCATTCTAAATGAAAACAGATTTCTTCCTTAAAAAAAAAAAAGGTCAGCTTTTTTTTTTAAGAGTGCTGGGGTTTCTTACATGAATCCCAGATCAACATGGAAACCAAATTCCAGCCTAATTTATAGCAGAATCTGGTTTTGTCTTTTGTTCACTTTGTATCTGTCAAATTCATCCACATAGTAGATTTTTGAGACTTAGCATTGTAACTGTGTATAGTACATGAGGAATGAAATGGTATACAGTAACACCCCCTCCCTCTGCAGGCTGCTTGAAGGAGTGTAGGGGTCCTCTAAAAGCAGTAGATAACACTTTCTTGTTCAGTATGGGGTCTTTCTTTCCTTCCTTTGCTGTCTCTTTTCTTTCTCTTTCATTCTTTCTCTCTCTCTTTCCTTTCTTTCTTTCTTTCTTTTCTTTCTTTCTTTCTTTCTTTCTTTCTTTCTTTCTTTCTTTCTTTTCTTTCTTTCTTGCTGTCTTTTCCCTTCCTCCACTCCCTCTTTCTCTCTGCTCTCTTTTTTTGTCCTTTTACTTCCCTCTCCCTTTCTCTCTTCCTTCCTCCTTTCTTCCTCCCATTCTTTCCTCCTTCAGAGTCAGCACCTTGTTCAAGGAACAGCAAGGAAGTTACTGGCTTGAAGAGTAGTGGTAGTGATTGGTGTAAGGACTTACATTTTCCCTCCAAGGTGATGAGCCATCATTGATATCACTTAGTAAACATGAACAAGAAACCCTTCCAGTTTAAATCTTGAAAAATTCAAAGGGTTGAGGTTTTTTTTTTAATACTGCTCCAAATGACTCTCTTGTCCTGTGTTGCAAAACCTTCCAGTTGAGAATGTTAAGTACTTTTGCATTATCAAGACAAATGATCACCAACATTTGAGAATGCTTCCTAGCTGATATTTATTAAGGAACAATAGGATTCCTTGTGGTGGGGTATGAGACTACCTAGAGAAGAGAGCTATTATTCGGGACCTTGAGAAAATCCATCCAAAGGGTGAATCATGTGCATCTGTAAGAAATCTATTTTCCCTAATATTTGAGGATGTAAATAACAGAGAGGCAGCAGGGAATAGTGGATAGAGAGCTGGCCTTGAAGTTAAGAAGACCCGGGTTCAAATCCTGATTCTACCTAAACTGGCTGTGAGATCCTGCCTCTGAGTGTTGTCAAATAGAAAGGGATCTCTGCAGCTGCCCTCTAAGGTTTGTAAAATGCTATATATATAAATGTCTCATCGAATCCTCACAACAACGCTGACACTTAGGTGCTATTTACAGATGCAGAAGCTCATAAAGGCTAAGTTACTTACCCAAGGTCCCATAATTAGTTAATATTTGAAGCAGGATTTCAACTTAGGATTTCCTGACTCCAAGTTCAGTGCTTCAGCCACTCCTCAGTTTCCTAATCTTTAAAATGGGGAATTTGGATAATATATTTGAACAGTTCTCGTTCTAAATTTATGTTCCTATGAGACAATTGTATAGTATTAGATGTGGAGCTGAGATATATGGGCTCAGATACTAGTTGCATGTGGCTGTGAGCAGGTGACTGGACTTCTTTAGGCTTTACACTCGTCATCTGGCTATTGGGAAGGTGTTACATATTCCTATTACTGACTTGCTATACTGGGTTTTTGGTTACTTCCATGTTTATAAGGCTAGAAACACCGAGCAACTCTTGAAGCCTTAAAACAATATGGCAAGCTGTAGTGGGTAGAGTACAGGAGTCAAAGAAAGCAAGACATGGGTTTGAATCTAGCCACGGGCAATGACTAGCTTTGGTCCCCCAAGGTAAGTCACTTGACTTTCTTCAGACTCCATTTTCTTATTTGTAAAATGAGGATGATAATTGGTGTTATTATTCATAACAACAAAACTAGCCTTATAAAGCACTTTACTAATATTATCTCATTTGATCTGCACAACGACCCTGGCAGGTAGGTGTTATTGTTATCCCCATTTTATAGCTGAGGAAACTGAGGCAAACAGAGGTTATGAGACTTTCCCAGGGCCACACATCTAGTAAGCATCTGAGACCATTTTTAAAGTCAGGTCTTCCTGACTCCAGGCCCAGTGCTCTATCCAAGAGAAAACATGTAATGCTCAAGGAGATTGACTTAACTGTATTTTAAGAATTGATCTCATGTTACAGTTCTTTGGCACTGAGAGACTGAACAACATCATTGTGGACTGTGCACCTTAATGAATGCAAAAAAATAGTCCATCAAAAAAATGAGAGTGGGCTGAGGCTTTGCAACTGGCCAGGCATCGAGGACTTTGGTTGGCTGAATATCTGTAGCCCTGTGAATTATTGTCATATGGAAATGATTCACCACAGAGTTGGGGTGAAAAGACCCAGAACTCTCTTCAAATTAGTGGGGGCAATTTGCAAGTCTAAGTCAGAGAACAAGCCAGACTGGACACAAAGGAAGTGCATTTTCCATTAACTTTCGGTAGGATCCTTTTGCTAGCTCATCTGCTTGGTTATGAGCCAGAGCTGGGAAAGGAGGGTCTCGTGTTTTCCACCTGAGACCTACTTCCCTCAATTCCATAGGCTCTTCTTTTACCGTCCTGGATGTTTCTGACACTCATTTCAACTTCGTACTTTTATTGATCAGATAATGTTACTTTGGGGTGAGGGAAACTCATTGACTAAGCCCCTGGTTAGCCTAAAGCTCTTTGCATTTAATAAAAAAAAATTGGGGGGGGGTTGGGGAGGCACAGGCAATTTTAATGAATTTTCCATTTTAGGTTGAGTTATGGAGTTTTTCTGTAATCAAATTTACTTCAACTTTGTTGAATCCATGATCTCATCCACATTAAATATTCTCTTCATCAGTGCAGATCGCAACACACCCATGCCTTCTAATTTAAAACAATTAGTTTGTTAACCAAAGCCAAAATATTTCCCAAATCATGGTGTTAGGTTTCTTTCCCCAAAGAAGAAAAGCATGAGTCAAAATGAAAAGAGAGGTCCACTAACTATCTAAGTGATGCTGTAATGTAAATATTTATATGTGATCTCCTTAAATCACATAGTTAACTTCTGATGGATATATCCTTAACTTGTTTATGGGGTAGTAGGGAGTGGGATAATAATATTTACAAAGTATTTTCTTCACAGTAATCCAGTGAGGTAGGGAGGTAGTACAAGTCTTATTATTCCTATTTTTCAGATGTGGAAACTGGAGGTCTCTAGTCTTAGAAATTAAGTGACTTACCATGTTAAAGAGCTACTAAATGTCTGTGGTAGGATTCAAACTCAGGCCCCCACATGTTCCACCATACCATACTGTCATATTTATATAGTTATAAGTTATCCAGTGCTGCTTTTTTTTCAATACCCATCATTTAGCACAGTACCTAGCTCATAATAGGCATTTTGTTGTTCAGTTGTTTTAGTCATGTCTGACTCTTTGTGATGCCATTTGGGGTTTTTCTTGGCAAATATACTGAAGTAGTTTGCCATTTTCTTCTCCAATTCATTTTACAGTTGAGGAAACTGAGGCAAACAGGGTTAAATGACTTGTCCAAGGTGACAACAGCTAGTAAGTGTCTGAGGCTGGATTTGAACTCAGGTCTTCCTGACTCCATTCCTGGTGCTCTATCTACTATGCCACCCACCTGCCCCTATTATTAAATAGGCATTTAATAAATGCTTATTTGATTGATTGTCTATATTAAATAAATAACAGATTGTATACAAGGGGAAACATGCAATGGTGAAAACAGGAAAAATTCATTGATAATATATTACTTTTACCTTATGTAGCATTAAAATGAGTTTATCAAATGAACCAGTTTTAGAGACTGTTGCTAGTTTGCTTCAAGTTAGTTTTATTTGTCCACTTGCCCTGCTAAAGCACTCACAACCTTCTGCAGCTGTGTCCTTTTTGTGCCCTTGTGGTTGTCTCTTTCTCAAAGACACCATCTTCTTTGTTGACTTTGGACTGAGATGCCCAGGTTGCTTCCTTTGATCAGCAGTCTGTTGGCTCTTTTTAGGTTACTGAAGATGTGGGGCTGGGTCAGCTCGCATGACTGCTTGTGATTAGCCAAGGTAGAAAAGCCAATGTGCAGACAATTAGATTGTAAGCTTCTTTAAAGCAGAGACTAGGTCTAAGTTATATAGATCTAATGTAATAACACAGGTTGCTTCCTGTGACAAACTCAGTGCTTTACAGAGATGTGTCTACACAAAGAATCGGCGCTTTTGTCACGAGGACCATTTGTGACTTAAGAATTTCAGCAATTGTTTGTCAAGCATCTACTGTGCACCAGGCCCAGTTCTAGGTACTGCAGATACAAAGACAGAAACAAGAAACATTTTCTCATTGTAAGGAACGCTTGGTTGATGCTTCTCTGATATTATCATGCAAGCTCTAATAATGCTAAACATGGTGAGGTGATGGAAAGCTTTTCTTGGCCCTCATTTGTAATGCCAATCACCTCCATGTGTGTCTATATGGAAATTATATAGTTCTCATCAAATTATGGGAATAAAAGTAACAGCAAATATCCTAGCCATGCATTGAAAAGCATAGAGGAGATGTAAAACAGAAAGTCAAGTCAACCATAGGCATTTATGAAGCACCTGCTGTGTGTCAGACACAGTGAAAACCAAACAAAGCACAACCTGGGCCTTGCTAGCTCTTTCCAGTAGCATTCTAGCTACTCTCTACACACCTTGTTACATTCACTGAAAAATAAAGTCTATTTAAGGCCAGCATGTGTGACTTCCTTTTGTCTCTCTCTGGGATGGTCAAAGGCAGGAAGAGCCCTGACTGAACAAAGCAGGGTGTTTTTCTTTGATACCTTCCAGTCAGAGAGGCCTCATACAAAGTGTTTAAGAGCACTTTGTCAGCAAAGTCTTGCTTCACGCAAGCATGGAGAAAACCATTGAGGTGGCTTCAATAGGTAGGATCTGATCTGCCCTAGAAACTGTCCTACTTCTTTTGCAGGGAAATCAGCCAGGAGTATAATTATGAGAGAAAGTTGCTGCTCCTTTTTTTTTCTTTCTTTTTTCCCCCCTTCTCTCCTTTTTCTATTGAAACACTTGTGAGAACTTTCTGTAAATGAAAATAACTATTGAACGAGGCCTTGTTTGCTGAGGTAGAAAAAGTGTTGAAATATCTTAGGTCAACTCTGTGTAACATGTCTATCTGTGTGTGTGTGTGTTTAATAATTCAATAAAATGTACTCATGTAGACCAGAGTTTTGATCATAAACAATTTTAGTGCTAGCTTAAAGGTAAAATCGCATTGAAAAGGGAAATACAGACATAGGCTGAAAAAGGTTTCCCTTTCTCATATGACTTAATAATATAATGAATCTGTGATTTTCCTCAGAGTATGAGTAATCCTCCCAAAACTTGTAGCCACAGGCTAGTTGCAAGTTTGTGATTTAACAGGTAAGTCCTAGGGAGTTGCCTAAAGTTCAGAGATTAAAGGACTCACCCAGGGTCATATAGTAAGTCTCAGAGACTGGATTTGAACCAGTCGTCATGATTCTAATCCCAGCACTATGCAACTATATATGGTTTTGCGATAATATTGCCAATACATTGTGTCCAGACATCACCACATAAAATAAAGCACAAAACCCGGATGTTCTGACAGAGCTGCCCCTTGTAATATTGTTCTACCAAATATTGTGTTTTTGTGGAACTGATGAATGACATTAGATGGGTCTGTCCTTTCTCCTTCTAACCACTGAAGATTGGTCACTTTTAAAAAGCTGCAGTGACATTGCTTTCTATTTAGGGTTTCAGCTCTCATAAATATCTAAGGAAGCCAGGAAACTGGAGACAAAATACCGAGACTTAGCTTTTTGAAAGCTTCTTTACTTGTGCTAGATCTGATTGAACACGACTGAAATTTGAAGGAGGAGGAGAATGTTGTAGGATAATGCATTTGGTATGCAGTAGATGATAGCAAAGCCAAGGAAAACCAAGGGGGTTCCCCTTAGCCCATCAGGTTTCAGAATGGCACCCAGGAAAACAGGGGCCTTGTGATGGTTACTAATAAAAGTGTAGAGTTTTGAACTGGAAGGCACCTTAGATGACATCTACTCCAACCTCATCATACAAGGAAATAGAGATACAGAGGGGTCGACTGTGACATTGGTTGTAAATGATGGAATTAAGTTTTGAACTGAGGTCTTAAATCCAGTACATTTTCTATTGCATGAATACATTAGTACCCCTCTATGAGTTCAAAGGTGTGACCTGATAGAAGGAATACTGGATTAGCAACCAAAAGAAACCTTTCCTCCCTTCCCCCATTCTTGCTTCTGTCACTAATGAGAGCAGGTTATTTAACTTCTCTAAGGCTTTCCTCCTTTGTAAAATAAAAGAACTAAAGTAGGGCCTTTCCAGTGCCATCCTAATTTTAAAACATAAACTCAGTTTCCCAAATGTTACTTGCATTTGTAAAGTTTTGATATAAGCTAGAATCCAGCTCTGCCTTCCCTAAATCAAAAGTCATCATTTCTTTACTTTTAATTCAATAGGCATATGTTATGACAGCTTCTTCATCATATTGCTTTTCCTCATTAACCAGTACCTGGGCCAGTGGTGTGCACCTAGTAGGTGCCTCATAAATGGTCCATGAATGAATCACTAATAAACGGCTTCTGGTTCTAAGAAATGCTGCTTACTTATGTGTAGTGTGGGTGGATAGAGTTAAAATGAGACTCTTGTAAAATGCTGGGTTGCTTAAATTAGCTGTGCGCTAGATGAAGGCTTTTAAAAATGAATCATCCTGGATTTTTCTCTGTCAAGAAGAGGAAAAAAAAATGAGGGAAAAAAATGTGTCCCTAGCGCTGTGGCATTCTGCTGACACAGCACTAGCATAAGACAACAATTACGCATCAAACCAAAGCAGAGCTCTGCAATTAGGTTTCTTACTTCCTTGATGTCTTTTACATGCATTTCCCAGGGTTTTCAGACAGAGGTGTCAAACATAGTGCTGGCAACACTTCCCGTTGTGGCCAGAACCAGATTAAAATGAAATTGGGAAATAGTTAACAAAATAAATAAAAATACAATAAAATAGAAATAATGCTACATTTTAAAATTAAGTTAATATGTGACCTCACAGGCATCCTTATGTATGGATCAGTGGCTCCATTCCAATTTGGGTTTCATTGTTGTTCAGTTGTTTTCAGTCATGTCTGACTCATTGTGACTCCATTTGGAGTTTTCTTGGAAAAGATACTGTGAGGGCTTGCCATTTCCTTCTCCAGCTCATTTTACAAATGAAAAAATGGAGGCAAACTGGGTGAAGTGAGTTGCCCAGAGTCACAGAGTTATTATGTGTCTGATGCCAGATTTGAGCTCATTAAGTCTTCCAGCACCCTGTTGCACTATGGCGCCACCTAGCCGAGTTTGATACCATTATTGTAGAGATACTACCGCCTTTGGAAAACCCTAAGAAGAATATAATGCAGTGAGGATGGCAGTAGATTTAGCATCAGAGAATTTGGGTTCATATCTTACTCTACCACTTCATGGATTAACATTGGGCAAGCCACTTCATTCCTCTGGTCCTCAGTTTCTTTGTCTGTAAGATGAGAGAGGTGACTATATGACCTCTAATATTTCTTTTAGTTCTAAACCTTATAATGCTGTGATCCTAAGGTATACAGCTTTTCAGCATCACCATAGTTCCACAGATTGGAAAACTGAGAATCAGATGGTTGGTTAATTGATTCAAGGTTAGAACTTGATCTAGGATTTGAATCCCAGTTTCCAGATGTGATCCACTCATCATATTCTTTTCATGCCTATGTCTACTTCTTTATGTGTTTTTAATTTCTTTAGGTACTGAAAGATGATTCAGAATAGAAAAGTCAAATACATTTTTTAGCAGTCATGTTGTTGTCATTGAGTTGTTTCAGTCTGACTGTTTGTGACCACTTCTGGGATTTTCTTGGCAAAGATACTGGAATGGTTTGCCATTTCCTTATCTAGTTCATTTTACAGATGAGGAAACTGAGACAAACAGGGTTAAGTGACTTGCCCAGGGTCATGCAGCTAGTAAGTGTCTGAGGCCAGGTTTGAATTCGGGAAGATGAGTTTTTCTGACTTCAGGCCCAGTGCTCTATCCACTGCACTGTGGATAGCTGTCTTAGAAGTCATATTGGATGCAATTTTGTTCATGCAGGTCTTAATTACTGCCTTGAGATCCCCATCATAAGTGCCAAAGTTTTAGGATTAATTTGTTGCATCTGTTGATACCACTGTAGTCAGTCTTCTGTCTAGATTGTAGACCCACAGGATGTCACTTACTAATGAGCATCACTGCAATTTTTCTGAGAAAATGCTAATGGTATGGTTGCATTTGAACATTCGTCAACTATGATGAGAGACCAGTTAGAGGAGATGGCAGAGACCTTTGCCTACAAAAAATGGGTATAGAATTAAATCTCCCACAGTGTAATTTTCATAGGGTTATTAATGTTGTTAGTGTTAGAAACTGATGACAATGAAACCACTCAAGGTCTGTTGGCTCTGCTAAGAGGCCATGAGTCAGTCACAAAATGGCCCATTGAACCCCATTTTCCTTTTTTCACAAAAGTCCCCTCTGAAAGGAGAAGACTGAGAGGTGGAATAGGTGGCTGTTTTCAACATGGTTGAATTTTCTCTTTGTTCACATGGCACTGACAAAATATTCATGGCTTTAAAATTGAGCATTCCCTCGATTTGGGTTTTGTTTTTGAAAAGTCATACTTCAATGTGCTTTGTAAATGTAAAAAAAAAAGTCAGTTTTCTCAATCATATTTTGGAGCGAGGATCAGGTCTGTTTCCAGAGTACATAAAATCTCCACCAAGCAGCCAGCAAATGAAGATAAGAAATAATCTTCTGTAGTGAAAGGAGTAAAAAAGCTGGTCATTCTCATAACAAGAAGTCCATACTCTGGGTCACCATCATCAACAAACAATTCCTTGTCCATTGCAGGTGCTTACTACATACTTATTGAGTTGGATAAGATGTGGGAAAATTGGAACACTAATGCATTGTTGGTGGAGTTGTGAAATGATACAACCGTTTTGGAGAGCAATTTGGAACTATGCCCAAAGGGCTATAAAAATGTGCATACCCTTTGACCTAGCAGTAGCATTTCTAGGGCTATATCCCAAAGAGATCATAAAAATGATAAAAGGACCCACATGTACAAAAATGTTTATAGCAGCTCTTTCTGTGGTGGCAAAGAATTAGAAATTGAAGGGATGCCCATCAATTGGGGAATGGCTGAACAAGTTGTGGTATATGGATGTAGTGGAATACTATTGTATGATAAGAAATGATGAGCAAACAGACCAGAAAAACCTGGAAAGACTCGTATGGACTGATACTGAGTGAAATGAGCAGAACCAGGAGAATGTTGTACACAGTAACAGCGATATTGTGCGATGACGAACTTTGATAGACTTAGCTCTTCTCAGCAATGCAAGGATCTAAGACATCTCCAAAAGTCTGATGATGGAAAATGCTATCCACATCCAGAGAAAGAACTATGGAGTTGGAATGCAGATCGAAGCATACTATTTTCTCTTTTTTTTTTCTGCTGTTTTGTTTCCTCTTTCTTGTGGTTCCTCCTATTGGTTCTATTTCTTCCTTACAACATGACTAATATGAAAATATGTTTAATAGGAATGTATATGTAGAGCCTATATCAGATTTGTATGCCATCTTAGGGAGGAAGGTGAGGGGAGAAGGGGGAGAAAAAATTTTAAATTCAAAAGCTTATGGAAGTGACTGTTAAAAACTAAAAATAAATTAATAAAAAAACATACTTATTGAATGAACTTACTACACATGACCCTGTCATAAGAACTGTCCTTCCCTGCCTCCAGGAATTCATATTCTAGTTGAGGAGACAGAATGTATACATAACATGTAAATAAATACAGGGAATGCACACATACAATCATATATTTTCCTGAGTACCTCCTCAGTCAAATTTTAAAAGAGTTTTAAAAAATTTACATTAGGGAATTAATCATCAAAGCACAAAGTTCCGATATATAAAGAACAATAAAGAAAGAAGATTGTATGTGAAACCATAAACCTCTGATACTTTGTTTTTTAAAATCTTATATTAAATTTAACAAGTAACCAAATAGCTCCATTTGTGTCCTTTGAAACTTTACTTCTGTTTTTTTTTGTTTTATTCATCAACTTTTCCTTTTTCACAGCTCTGTAACCATCCAGTATCTCTCCTAGCCAATCCCCCATTAAAGCACTTTCTTGTACTAATTAAATATAGTGTAGGAAACCAAGTCAACCCATTGGTCATGTTTGAAATCACATGTCTCATTCTGCACATTTAGCCTATTGCCTCTCCGCCAAGAGGTAGGAGACTTGCTTGCTTCATCATTAGTCTTCTGAAGTCATGATTTGTCCCTGCATTGATTAGAGTTCTTAAGTCCTTCAGAGTTGTTTTCCTTTCCATTCATTGTGGTTATCTAAATTGTTCTCCTGATTCTACTTTTTTTTAAACTTTTTATCAATTCATTTAGGTTTCCCCAAGTTTGTCTGAATTATTTATATTCATTATTTCTTACATACTCAATTATATTCATATTCGTGTACACAATTTGTTCAGCCATCTTCTAATTAACGGATATCCACTATTTCCCCCCAACACAGATTACAGCCCATCTATAACTAAAGATTTGTATTGAGTGATCTGAGACTGATGGAAGTTAAGTAACTTTCCTATGGTCACATGAATAATGATAATAATGATAATTATAACAATATAAGTCAGTAAACCTTTATTAAACATCTACTGTGTGTCAGGTGGGACAGCTAGGTGGCACAGTGATTACAGCACTGTTTTTGGATTCAGGAAGACTCATCTTTATGAATTTAAATCCAGTCTCAGACATTTACTAGATGTGTGACCCTGGGCAAGTCACTTAACCCTATTTGCCTCAGTTTCCTCATATGCGAAATGAGCTAGAGAAGGAAATGCCAAACCACTCTAGTATCTTTGCCAAGAAAACTCCAGAAGTGGTCACAAAGAGTGGGACTTGAGTGAAAAACAACTGAACAACAACGACTATGTCAGGCTCTATGCTAATCATTGGGGATGGAAAGGCAAAAGACAGTGTCTGTTCTCAAGGTGCTCACAGTCAAATGGGACAGGTGACATTCAAATAACTACGTACAAACAAACTGTATTCAGAAAAAAATGGAGTTAATTAGTAGAGAAAAGGCATTAGCATTATGGGGCATTAGGAAAGGCTTCTTGTAGAAGATAGCACTTTAGCTGGGACTTGAAGGAAGCCAGGGAGGTCAGGAGGGAGAGCATCCCAGGCATGAGGGCAGCCAGTGAAAATGGTCAGAGCCAGAAGATGGAGGATCTTATTTGAGGAACAACAAGGGGGCTAGTGTCACTGGAACTCAGAGTAATAACAAAAACTAGTACTGCTTTGGGCTTTAAGGTTTGTAAAGCATTTAGCATATGATATCTCATTTGATTTTCCTAATAACTCTGCAGATGAAGAAACTACAGCTGAGAGAGGGTAAAGGACTTGTTCAAGGTCACTCAGCTAGTAAGCATCAAAGATGAGATTTGAACCTATGGCTTCCTGGCTCCAATTCTAGTGCTTTATCCACTGTTCCATGCTGCCTTTTTATTTAACCATAAAAAAATGAGGCATAGTAGAGCATGCCAAATGATAGATGAATGGCATAGACAATATGTTCTTCACCTGCCTATGCTTGTCCTTTCCAAGGCAAGAACCAACTATCTAAAGATTGAAGTCTATTTTTTTTTAAGGTTGACCAACCATTTTATTTTCCTCTGATCAGTTCAGGAATGTTGATGGGCAGATAGCTCTTTACATAGGCTTTGGAGGGGGTCTGGGGGCAGCGCCAGCAGGTCTGAAGCGGGGTGGGAGTGTCCGAACCTTTCGTGCCTCCCGAGACCACTTCCTCACTACCTTGCTGTGGATCGCGCAGCTCACACACTAATGTAGTTTCACATACAGTTTGGGCAGCACATAGGAGTCGAAGATGCTGGCCTCGGAGATGTCCCTGATGGCTGCGGCTTCCATGACGTTGCGGATGGCAGACTTCTTGATGGCCTTGTCCTTGGGCACGCAGCGGGTGCAGTTGGTACAGCGGATGGGCTGCACGTGGCCACGGCCCTTCTTGGCGCCTCCGTTGTTCCTCCTCTTCTTGGTCATCTTGGAAGTCAGGAGCCGAAAAAAAAAGAAGATTGAAGTCTGTTATCAAAGAAATTTCTTTTTGTACAGAACTGAGCAGGAAAATTAATTACTGCTATGCCTTTCTCCCTTTCTCATCGAAAAGGGAAGCGGAGGGATGGAGGACACAGGACCTTGACAGAGATAAGCACCTGGACTTCAGATTGTTTGGAGATATGAAGGGTTTGGGGTCCTTGAGAATTTTGCCCATCTTTTCCGTAGAGCAAAATTAATTGTGAAAAAATCCAGAACTTGCAGGACCATTTGTTTCACAGCCACCTGTCGATGCTCTATGGAACTTTCAGTCAGGCAGTCAACTAGTAATTGTTACACTCCTACTATGTGTTGGGTGTTATGCTAAGCACTGATGGAACTGGGCTATTGTGAGCCTAGGCCACAGAAGGGCTCCTGTTGCTGCTAATTCTCTGACACCACCATTCTAGGGCCTGGGTCCTTTTCCTTCAAAGACCACAATCTTGTCTTGCCTGTTTTATTTGTTTGTTTTTTGGATTGGACCCATGATTTAATTGGCATGGGGAATTCATGATGAAAAAGGTCCCTCCACTGATGGAAATCAACACCTGCTTTACCATTTATAGTCTTAGAGAGTTGTCTAGGGGTGGAGGGGAGGAAAACTGAGAGGTTAAAGGACATGCCCAAGGTCACATAGCCAATGTACATAGTCTTTTCACTCTCCATTATATTTTCTCCAGGGGGTCCCAAGCTTTCACTTAGAAGCATTTTGTAGGTGACTTACCTTTAATCATTGTACTCTTCTCTGGAAGCCCTTATTGCTTTGTAGTCTCACTCAATTCATTTTGGCAGTCTCACTTCCCGTGATTTTTTTTCCCCTATGGCTTATCAACTTAGCTGCTTTCTGGCATTCTCATTTCTGATTATTTCCCTCCCTCGCTTCATCCCTGCTTCCTATTTGGTATACAGCTGTGTTTATTTCATATAACTTTGCCTGCAGGAAAACAGTAAAATACAATTCACAATCAGGTGGCAAAAAGGGTATTTCCCCTACTTAACAGTGGCAATTGGGCCTGGTCTGAAACAGCAGGCTACATGGTTGACTGCTCCAGACGGCCTTAATGGTCATCTACTGGGGTCGCAGAGACTAGCCTCTTGTGACTTCCCCAAGTGGAAGTTTCTTTAGTGTAGAGGTGAGGCAAGCAGTACGATGGAATCTACAAGGAAGATTGTAGTCATGGATTACATCACAAAGCCAATTTTAATTTACAAATCACCAAAATAACAAAAAAAGTTACCTCAAGCTTCAATTTAGTGAACCTAATCTCAACAGTATGTGAAAATCCAGAGATACCCCTTCAAATCAAGGAGTGATTCACATTACAAAAGTGAATAATAGCTTTCTTGGTGTATTTAAAATATGATTCAATTTATGGAACAGAATCTAATTTATAGCTTTCTGGAAATATTATTCTGTGAATCCCTCTTAATTCTAATGTCTTTTCTCTGTTAAATATTTCCTACTTGTCCTGTATGTAGCTTGCTTTGTATATATTTGTTTGCATGTTGTCTCCTTCATTAGATTGTAAGTTCCTTGAGGGCAGGGACGATCTTTTGCCTCTTTTTGTATCCCCAGCTCTTAGGACTTGGGTAGCTAGATGGCCCAGTGGGTAGAATAACAGGCCTAGAGTCAGGAATACTCATTTTCCTGAGTACATCTGGTCTCAGGCACTTACTAGCTGTGTGACCCTCACCAATTCACTTAACTCTGTTTGCCTCAATTTCCTCATTTGTAAAATGAGCTGGAGAAGGAAATGGCAAATCACTCCAGTATCTTTGCCAAGAAAACCCCAAATGGGGTGAGGAGGAGTAGGACACAAATTGAAAACGACTCAACAACAGCAACAACAACAAGCTCTTAGCGCAGTGCCTGGCACGGGTAAGCACTTACCTGTAAGGAAAATTTGTGTGGTATAGTTGGAAAAGACATTGTTTTAGAGTTGAAAAATCCTAGGCATGAGTCAGAAAACCTGTTTTCTCCTGCCTGTTACCTTATTGCTTGCTAGCCCTGTGACCCTGGGTGAGTCATTTAACCTCTAGGAGCTTCCCTTTTGTTTATCTGCATAATGAGGCAATTAGACTTGATAATCTCATAGGTTTCTTCCAGCTCTTTCCTTCTGGGATTCTATGTGAGCCAATCAGGAAGAACAGTTTTGTGATTTATAAGTTAGTATCTAAAATGTACTATAATGCACAATTATTCTCCCAGTGGACCCATATTACCCCAGAGAAAACCGATGATATCATATTGAAACCAATAATAGGATAATTCAATTAGATTTCTTTTTCTAATCATTAATCAAAAATGAGACAAGTTTGAACACTTTGGAAAGGATAGCTGGTTTAAATTGTATTTGGGAAGGAGCCAGATTCCCAATTTGTGGAATAAATCAGTCACCTGAGACTTCTCAAGGATGCTATCACCACCAGTTGTGAATGTCATTTTAGAATTTGTCTATGCTATACAGATGTGAGTCCAGTGTTTTTTTACCCCCACTTTAGAAAGGTTGTGATGCAAAACTAGTTATCACCATTAACCATTTGGCAGCCATTCTCGCCATCAGTCTGGAAAATGAGATCATTTTCGGCTTAAAATAGAATAAGAAGGGAGTAGTGCTATTTTCTATAAGCTGAACAGAACATTAGAACAAGAAAGTGAGCAGACCAGGAATGCATTACATACAGATTGTACTGAGATAAACCCATCCTTACCTGCTTTGAATCTGGGGGTACTGCTAAGGGAAGTTTTTCTTTTTGTCAGAGGGCTTCCCTGTAATGATTTTTTTCATGATCTGTTTCTCAATTAATGATGTAGTACTGCTATTCTGCAAATAGCTTTCAAAACCATTACCTCCATCTTCTCCCAGGCAGACTGTCCTTTGGCCTTTTCCACTTTTAATAATACTACCCTTATCTTCCTAAGCCTTCAACACCCTTCTACCATTTCCTTATATCACTGAGGCATGAGGATACAGACATAGAAGTACAGGGGGAAAGATATTGAATCCACAAAACACAAAGGCCCATACTACCCAAATCAAATGCCCTAACTTCTAAACTGGAATGGCTAGACTCAAGGAACAGTCATTAATGGTCTCTAGAGGAGTGTACTTTGCCTGTGCTATTTAACATTTTTATCAATGACGTGGATAAAAAAGCACAGCTGGAATGCTTATCAAGTTTGCATGTGACACAAAATTGGGGGGAATAGCCAATATGTTGGGTGACAGGCTTAGAAAGGAAAAGATCTCAAAAAACTTGGACTAAAATTTAGAAGTTGGGTCTCAACTGGCAAAAAAATAAATTTAACAGGTATTAATGTTTGTCTTACATTTGGGCTAAAAATCAGCTTCTTGGGTAAAATATAGGAAGTTAAAAATGGCTAGACAGTAATTCACATAAAAGATATGTAGGGTTTGCTGACTGTAAACTTAGTATGAGATGACAATCAAAGTAGCTAATGTAATGTTGTTGTTGAGTCATTTCAGTAGTGTGTGACTCTTTGCAACCCAATTTGGAGTTTTCTTGGCAAAGACACTAGAGTAGTTTGCCATTTCCTTCTCCAGCTCACTTTACAGGTGAGGAAACTGAGACAAAGAGATTTAAGTGACTTGTCCAGGGTCACATAATTAGTAAGTGTCTGAGGCTGGATTTGAACTTGTGAAGATGAGTCTTTCTGATTCCAAACCCAGTGCTCTATCCACTGTTCTCTTTAGCTGCTGTAATAGTAGGCTCTAGTTAAGGAAAAGGTATGGTATCCCAGACCTGGAAGGTGAAAAACCTGTTGTGCTCTGCCCATTCAGACCACATTTGGAGTATTGTGTTCAGTTCCGGACACCACATCTTAAAAAGGATCTTAATAAGCTAGAGAACATCTACAGAAGGATGACTAGGATGATAAAGAGACTTAACATCGTGCCATGAGAGGATCAGCTGTACAAAATGAGGGGGGAAGAGAGGGAGGGATAGAATTTGGAACTCAAAACTTTAAATACAAATGTTTTTAAAAATTGCAAAAAAAAAAAAAAAAGGCTATCAGTGATTGTAAACCCACCATCTAGCCCAGCATATAGTCTAGTCTCTGGAAACCCACTATCTCCTGAGG